>NW_010159642.1:28780-35709 GCF_000695765.1 Mesitornis unicolor
CTCTGTCTTGTCGCTGACTGGGAGGAAGTCTTGATAACTTGATGCTTTGCTCCTTCGTTTTGGAGTCAGAGACAGTCCGAACTTTTGCAACAAGCAACACTGTGCAAGTGCAATATTAAAAAAAAAAAATGAAGCTGTTTCTGGTGGCACTTGGAAGCAAACCAGAGAGCAATTTAATGATGCAAGTGCCAGAAACACTTTGGGAACTAATGCCGTTGTAAAATGCCTGTTGTGAGGTTAGTCCTAGGCTTTTTCTATCCCCAACTTGGTTTTGAGGTTCCTTTACCAAGTGGTTTTGCTTTCTGTTAGCTGCATTGCCATGCTGGCATTCAGAAACAGTGTCTCCAGCACAACAGGTTACCAATACTTCTGGCTTTCTGAGGAAAATAAACACTGATCAGTGCCAACACCTGGTTAGGTTGCTGTTTACGTGTCCACGCACTATCTTTGAGCACGGTAATATCCCACATATGAACACTACCAAAATGTGTCCCATCAGCCACCAGATCATTGCAGCAGAAACCAAGCAGAGCATGGCGGATGTTTGTATGGTGGCTGGACATGTGGTGCTGCTCCCTGACTGTACCTGGCAGTACCTGCTGACCTGACTGCTTCTGCTTGTTATGGCACTGTTGCAGCCCTGAGAGGCACCATGTCCTGCCTTGGAATGAAACCCATCAGACCCACTTTTCCATTACGGTCTTAGATACTGAGTGAAGTTTATGTTAACACAAGCTGACACCTAAATTCCAGATTTCAGTACTGTAATTAGACACTTTTATTTGAAACACTCCCACAGTAAAGCAACACAGGTATTTACATGATTCAGCTAAAAGAATGTGCCATACTGTAGATTTTGTTCTTTTAAGAAAACAGATTGGCTTAAAAGGTCACAGAAATGACTGCTTAAAATTCTATTAAAAAGTACTGACTTTAATAATAAAGGATGTGCTTATATTTTTATTGAATGTTATGTTCCAATACAGTGTTAATGTTGTTTTTTACTATACTGTTGATGCCACATGGGCCAAACCTAGCAAGCTCGTTAAATCTATACCTTTGGATATTTGGGTGATTATAGGAAAGCTTAGCTTGATCAAGGTTAAAATTACTTCGACTTGAAAATGGACAGAACAGTTACAACAACTGAGTACTCAGAGATCAAGTACTACAATTTTAGTGCTTGTTTCTCATAGAAGGGGTTGAGTACCTCTAGTCCTAGTAGTGCTGAACCAAGAAGTAATGTCTCCTCTTCAACTAAAATTTAAGAGGCAGTCAAATGTAACAAGAAAAAGCTTAACTCAAAGAGGAGTGGAGTAATGTACCCACTTAGGGAGAAGTACTTCTTGTTAAATGCCTGAATCCTTTCCCCTCACACCAATTTACCTACTCATCTTTATGCATCAGAGGATATTTTTTCTAACCATCCTTCCTCGCTGGCCCCCAAAACAAGCTGGCCCACTACATCACCTTTATATAATGGGTCAGTTCTCCCTGTTATTCTCCAAGGTGCTTTGGATGCCAAATCTAGGTCTGAGTATTCCACTAGACAGCATGTCTATCTTGACAGGAGGTATGTAAAATACAAGTTGAGTGGTATACAAGCTCTTTTGAGAGCCCTGGTTCTAAAATATCACAAAAATTATTTTTTAAACTTCATTTCCTTTAAGTTAAGTGGTGTGTCTCTAAACTCCCAGAGCATGACATAGGGGCACAATATAGGAATTTTTTTAGTAAACACACAGAAAAGATGCTGGAATATCTTTTGTACATTAAATGAAGGAAAAAAGTGAAACTGGCCATGTTATTGCTATCTACTTTTCACTTGAAACATTGCAAGAATTTAATTATATGTAAAATGCTGCAAGTGATTTATTTTACAAGAGGTTAAACAATTTCAACAATTGTAACATGCAACTATTTGAGCATTAACCAGTCACTTAAAAGAATCACATGGGGATTTGCTTCTGAAATATTTATGCAACATCACAGTTATCAACTATACTAGTCTCTATGAGAAGTACACAGAAAAAGTTGACATGTTCTCCCTTCTGTCAGATTTGCATTATTCCAATATTCCTAAATAATTGAAAAAAGATGAGAATCCGCTCTGAGATCTGCATAAAGTTTCCTTAATGCAACTACTGCCAGAACTCTACAGCTGGATTTCTCCTTCACTCCTCTCTCAAATGGACTCTCTTGTTTCCACAAGTTGTAAAGGGCTAACTTTAGCAGCAGCCACCCACTTGTTAACTAGAAATCCTCCCAGTGGATTTTCAATCAGTTGTTATTAACTTCTGAGAAAGTCAGGTAAGTCCAGGAGGAGGATACTACACCACCAAATAGCTGACACCCTGTGTAAGTGCGGTTAATTGTGGGCCTTATTGTATAATAAACAAAGAGAATGAAGCCATTCCCTGACACTAGCAGAGAAAAAATACATAAAATTTAATGGAGAATGGTGCACCTAAACTTCAGTTTTCTTAATATATATATTTATGTATACACACATATATACACATATAAATCAATCAAGAATTAATTCTTAAAGGAATAGATAATTTTAATTTAAGATTTAACTTTCTAAAGCACCTGTTATTTTTGTAAGATTAGCACACCTTCCTTACTTATTATTTTTTGTGGCAAGTATTAATATTTTCTTAACTTCTGTAAAAATTTTACATATTTGCACACTAGATCTTCATAAACTGTTACGTCTTCCAAAGCAAAACATGTATTTTGCTGCATATTTGTTCCCCTGGAGGCCGGAAGGACAGTAGCTACTATTGCAATTTAACAGAAGCCTCCTTCACTTTTCTGAAGAAATGGAGAACAACACTTCTTCATTGAAGAAACCATCTTCAATGAAAAAAACTAGTGTCCTTGAAAACAAATGTGACCAACTTCCCCCTACAGAGTGTGTGCCCGTTTCCACACCACAGTTTCGTCAACAGACCCAGTGTGGTGCAGTATTTATTTCTAGATATACTAAGTTGGAAAGGCTAGACTCCTAGCACTTGTAGATAAAGTCAGACCCCTATTACAAACTTGCTATTATAATTTACTTGCTGTTAGGTATACATCATTTGTGATACCCTTTGAACTTCTTTTCTGAGAAGGGAAGCAAACGGCAGTATTACTCACACCAGCAGAATTAGTCAGTGAGGAGATGGGAACATGGGTCATTGGGCACAAAGATACTCAGCATTATTTTCCTCACCCCCTAGGACAGTACCACCTTACTCTGTCAGTTAAGCTGTTATTTAAAAGCCTTTCAATCTAAAAAGCCTTTCAATTTAAAAATTTTCAATTTAAAATATTGAAATATTTCAGTTGTGTAATACATCTTTTTACATTTAAGCTCAGCTTAGACTAATTTTTTTCCTTAAAATAATTTTTTTTTTTCATTTAATGCAGGTGCTTAAACATCATTCATTTATTTTTCTTCATTTGTAACAGCAGTGTACTTCTCTGGCTTTTATTTGAGTTGCACAAAATGACATTTCGCATTTTCGCATTTCGCACAAATCTGCTGATCTTTGCGGTTACCTTATTCACTCTGCTTCAAGCCATTTGACATCTACCAGAGCACCAAACAGAAAGTAGCACACCAAACAGGCTCCTGAAATGAATAAGTGTGATGAACATCAGACACAATCCATCTTCACATCACTGAAAGAATGTGCTACCTTCTCTGTTTTGTTTTCTTTATTATTAGTGTTTTGGATGATGCATATTGACAATAGGGCAAAGTAAGTTTATTCTGGTTAGCAAAGATAGGGGTTATCTTGTGTTTGGGGTGTCACTGCACACAGTGAGACTATCCATACCCTCTAAGGCATCTAAGTATATACTAGTTTAAAAGCATAGGGGAAACTCATCCATCAAGTTCACTTCATGGAACTGAGCAGAATTTGGATGTCTCAGTCAGGACCAGACCCCTAATCTCATAGGCCACTTGCTGCTCAGGACGACACTTCTACTGGCAAGCTTTTGGCAGTGCTCTGCTGGGCACATGGAATTTGCATATCCTATTTCAAAACGACATAACATTTCAGATACATTGCCTGCAAATCCTTGACACCTAACTCTGATAGTCAAGGTCATGCAGGATAAACAGGAGAAAGTGCTCTCACATGACTGAAGCTTTTTCATTATGACAGATCCTGCTTCCCCCCCTCCCTAATTTTTAAAGGGCCCATATGTCAGTGTATCAATTTTATTAATACCACCTTTGCACTATATTGAGATAGTGCCTTTGGCCCAAGATATCTTTTTTCCAAGGGAACCTCTTTGACCCTAGCAAGTAGTAGCACAAAAAGTCTAGACCATTTTGCTAAGGATTTGGATTTTTGTCCTGCTGTTTATAGAGTTTACCTTTCACTTTTCATTTTATTTTAATTTCAGGGTTTGAGATCTGTCTACAGATCCACTGTAACTAACTTGGAATGGTACAGAATTCCAGACTGCTACCTAAAATTAAGCAAGCTAAATAAAAAGTTAAAATTTTAGACAACCTATTTTGAAGAATTATGATGAACAAATGAATTTACCTGCATATTTTGTCTTTTATATTTTATTTCTGTTCCTTAATTCCTGTCAGTTTATAAAATTTCTCTCTTTGCTTTGAAACTCTTGTTCAAGAACTTCAGTCCTTACAGGCTTGCACAGTTGCTTCCCCCTGAGAGGTCAGAGATCTAACAAGCTGCAAGCTTCCCTGGGGTATTCTACAGAACTCAAACCAAGAATGCTCCTAGCAACAAATGAAGTTGGAGGGGGAAAGAAGGAGATCCATGCTAAATAAAAGCACTGTTGCCAGTTAGCTAAGAATAATAATGGGAAACCCTTTCAACACCTCTGCACTTTGACTTTTATATGTAAGTTGTAACACAGCTGGCAGACCTGAAAGAATGTTATGGTAGGACACCTTAACACACCGCCCCTAAAGATCTTAAGACATGAAGGTTAGGCAGTGAAAGAGAAATAAATTGTGCAGTTGTCTTTATTCTGACAATAAAGCTGAAGATTTTAATTCCCTCTTCACTCATCTCCACTCACCCAAATGCTCCAAACTTGTGTCTTTTATGGGAGGAAAAATGTCCACAACCACAGTAGTGTCCTCATAAACACTTGCATCCAATAAATGTGTCTTCATCTTTGGGATGCATTCCACTGCACATGCAAAACTAGCAAAAAATTTACAGGTATTCCTAATAATCCTCAAGTTTTTGTACACATCTTGGCAGGTATCTCCAAGATTGACTCATTTGCAGAGTGTACGGTTGTGAAGATGCTAATCCTACATTACTCCAATGCACAGAATGTGCATTGCATTCATATATGCAAGAACTAAAACAAAACAAAATTTTTTTCTCCCAAAACCCAGGTAGCATTAGCTCTTTACTGGGAATAAAAATCTTGCTAATATTACTCTGGCACATCAGTTACTAAGTTTCCCTTTTTAAGACACTTTGTCCTCAAGAGTTTTTACTAAAGGGGCCAGTTCATTAAAACTGAGAATCTGTCTAGCTTCTATTTGCCAGGTATAAAAAAAATGCCAGGATGATGCTATGTGAAAAATAATTGTAGAGAAAGCAGATGTCAATAAATAAACCAAATGCTTGGTGCAGTGCAAGGTTTGATTTTCCTAAACAGAGGATATAAACTTCAAAGTTTTAATGATGTTATCAAGAGTCAAAATTAGCCTTTGTACATAGTTATATTTCTGGGTGAGGGAGTTTGTGGAGGAATATTGATTACTTCATGTTGGCCTTATAAGTGTCCACATATAATATTTAAATCCATATGCCAGTACATAAATAACCAGCTTAATTTTAGAGCTTGGAGAATGCATTAGCTTCTATCAAATTTTCTGATGCTTACTATATTGTAATACTTGGATAGTAGTTTGCATCCCTAAACAGCAGCATACACTCCTAAATTTTGAAAATCCTATCTGTTTAGTTTTTTTATGTGTTCTGTGAATAAGTGAAACTGTTGCCTGTAATGTAAACAAAAAAAACACTGCCTAATTTGATCAGCAAACTAGAACATCTTTGGCTGCATCCTTCAAAGAACTGAATTTGAACTGTATTTGAATCACCTGCTACTGTTGTGGGTACTAAGTCCCCATTCTCTTAAATAGGTTGAATTTTAATTGAGACCCTGTATCCATCTCATTTTTCTGACACTTTCAAATTTCAATAGAGACTCAGTAAAAACGAAAGTCTAGGGAGTATAATACATTCTTTTAATTCTCCACAGCAAAACCAGGACAACCAGCAGTGCAAAAGGAAGGGTTGCTTAGCACCACAGCACATAAAGAAAACAGACATTCTCCTGCAAGATCTCCTGAAACAGAAGGTTCATGTTGTCTGCTAACAAAATTAGTTGCAGAAAAAACAAAGATCAGCTGATCAGCTGTCCTTCCAGTAACTTCAATAATTCCTGGAGGTAAATGGCTTGACAGGACTGTAAGAGAAAACAAAAAGAAAGAACAAGGCCTTAGCAGTAACGTGAAATTGCACATGAAAATAAATATTTCTGCCTTAATTACTCTATTACAGAGCAATGGAGTCTCTCTCAAACAAGTGTGGAAAGCCAAGATGGTGTAATTAAATCTACTTGAGCTGCTGCAGAACTGTTTTTCTTGAAATAAGTTAATGCTAAAACATGAAGTTCATATTAAACAGTTATTAAGAATGTTAAGTGTTTTACTGCAAAAAAAACTTTAAGTATCATATTTCAAAATATGTTTAACTATCATATTGCAAAATAAATCTTAACTGCAGTGTCTCCTGTAGACAGTAACCCTCTACCTGCCTACATATGATGTGAAGCATTACTTTGGCAGCTGGAGAGCAAAATAAAATGCTGACTACAGCCAAGAATTAACATGTGTGATGAAAAGAGACTCCACTGCAGAGTTT
>NW_010159643.1:0-220 GCF_000695765.1 Mesitornis unicolor
CCTGTCTGATCTGGGTCATTTCCTGTTCCCTAGAGGTCCTTTCCCACTTCTCTGATGTCATTTCCTGTTCCTTAGGAGGTCATTTCCCACCCCCTGAGGTTATTTCCTGTCCCTTCAGGTTCATTTTCCCCCCCCCGAGGTCATTTCCTGTCCCCTCAGGGTCATTTCCCACCCCCTGAGGTCACTTCCTGTCCCTTCAGGTTCATTTCCCACCCCTCTC
>NW_010159644.1:0-2034 GCF_000695765.1 Mesitornis unicolor
GTGGGAGACTGTGTCAAAGGCTTTACTGTCATGTTTACACTTCTCCTCAACCAAAGCAATGTGACCCAGTTGCTTATTGGACAGCATCTTTGCAGAGCTTTTCTGTTTCGATGATGGGAGTAAGATAATGGCTGCAACCACCACCAGAGCAGGACTCAGGAAAAAAAGGATGAAGTCAGGCTAGCAGAGATTTGGCCTTGCTGCCAGAGTCTGAAAGTTTATTAAACAGTAACTCAGGCTCCCTGTTTTCCTCCTCAGAAATGTATTGACATTCTTGTCGCAAAAGGATGTGTTAAGCCCCTGTGATGTGAAGCACAAGCTTTTTGACTTTTCAGTTCTGCAGTAACTTGTAGGAGTCGTTTAAAAAGAAATGTCAGCTTCCACACTTTAAGAGAAGAGATTAAGAGAACTGTTGTGTTAAAGCCAGTCCTTGTCTCCTTTTCACCTATGAAGTGAATACCAACAAATGTTTAAGTACTTGACAGTTCGCAGGGAAGCTTCAATATATATTGCTATTAGGTGCAATTCTCACTCTAGATAAGGTTGTGCATGCTTCAAAATGCAAAGGCTAGAAGCCTGTTTGTAAGATTAATACTTTCTCGTCCATTCAATTCTGCCTTTATGAAGAGTCTGACATCTCACGACTTGGTTTACATAGCTGCAGATCAGCACTCTGGAAGAAAATAAATGTCAGAAAATCTCCAACACTGTCTCCAAAGAAGTGAGACAATCTCCATTTACATTTAATAGGCATTTGTGCAGCCCAGCTGAGCATGAGCTGTTGGCTTATGTGACAGCAGCTGTCTATAGGGCTCATCCTTGCACATGTAAAAGCAGTACAACTCCAGCAAAGACACCCTGTGCTTTACTTCAACAGGTAAAACCCTGTGTTTGCATGAAATCGCTCTTATTTTCAGACTTGTCTTACTTTTGATCTCCTGATCTTGTGACTGTGGAGGACACATTCTGTGGACAGTTTCCAATATCAATAAGAGACATAGCTAGTATCTGAAATGCCGTGTTATAGCGTGAACACTCTGTTCAAGTGAAAAGCATCTTGTAGTGGTGCTCTGGCTTTGCAGTGAATCCCAGGGCCAGTGGAGATTGCACACTCCAGCAGACCAGATCTTAGTAGTAGCTACAGAAATAAGAGGAGAAAAGGCTGTAGATGATACTATTCATGTCAGAACTCAAGATGAAGACACTTAGCAGGATGTGTACAGCCTGGAAGACCATGTGCACTGAGTCTGCCCAGAGGACACCAGAGCTCCACAGCAGCCTCTCTGCCTGATACAGCATCCAGCATGTCACGAACACCACTACCATGACACATGCAGACAAGAGGAGTCAGGCAATGAGAGCGAGACAAAGCGTTGAAGAAAAGCAATGCTCAGAAGCAGCGAGGACTGGCTGCGAAACACTGTTAACAGTGTCCCTCGGGGACTGCCAGAGACCCTGGGCAAAATAGCTGCATGCTGTTAGGTGAGGGATTGCTCCAGTGGGACATGCTGAAGTGCAGCTCAAACCATCTGATGCTATTTAATCAGGCATTTGTCTTGGTTTTTGTATTGTGGAATGTAATGACTGAATAGTGTAACAAATTGGCCACAAAAGTCTATCACCCAGCAGGGACTGGAAAGCCTGGAGGGGGAGGGAACAAGACAAAGGACTCCACATTCCCTAGAAAGAAAGAAGAGATCTGCTAGCTTGATGCTAACATCAGGTCTCAATATAGGGATAAAGGAAAATAAGTCTCAGGGTCTTCAAGCTTGAAGTAAAAGGGAAAAATGAGCAAGGAGACCAAGAAAGGCTCTGGTTTTGCTTCCAGTGGCACGTTCCATCTGTTGTCACAGTCTGAACAAAGCACTATGGCAAGAGCTGAGCCCTAGCCCTCTGAAAGCAGTGAAAAGCTGCCTAGATTCAAGCTCAGTAGGGTTTGTCCTAGCTCAGGTGTCCTCAGGGAGCTGAGGGAAAGTGTATTGGGTAACTATGAGCCTGACAGTCAATGCTTCTAGTTAATACAAACTAGGCATT
>NW_010159644.1:2065-46438 GCF_000695765.1 Mesitornis unicolor
GCAGGCTATAACCAGTGACTGTTTTCATAAATTGAGGCATTGTTTAATAATTTACATAGTAGGAAGGACTCCCGGGTGTATATTTCCAGAATATCACACAAGTGCTATTCTGTGACCCATGAGGGTCAGTCAGGCCCCATAGTGGGTAGCCTATCTTGTGTTTTTCAGTTGTTCAGCATGAGACAGAGTTTTTGGTATTTGAACTGTGCAGTTTGCTTTCTCCTGGTAATTACTGCTAGATAGAATGGCTTATGGCTTCCAGACTGTATGTCTGCTCAAACACAATATGTGTTTAGGTAGCTATAATGATGATCCCCAATGCTTCAAAACTGAAAGCTAGCATAGGTAGGAATTTTGAGGACAAAGGAGATTAAAAATGGTTATGTGTGAAATATGGCAATTTTGATAGCCCTTCGTCAAAATATCAAAATTAGGATATTGTTATTAAAACCACTTACCATTTTGTCCAATTACCAGATGGTCCTTAGATGCCAGAAATTATTAGACCAGCCTCAGGATGCAGAATGTAAGTGGAGTGCTGCAGAAAGCAGTGAAAATGCTCATAAAGGCACAAAGCTGTTGGGCTGATAGTTGTACTGCAGAAAGGACTGTAGGCACGTGGCCTCTCATTGAGTCGTCCAGTGACTTGTGGATGAAAGAGCTGGACTGAGACTGATTAGATATGGCTATAGAAGGGGCTATTAGTAAAAGCTACACCAGGCCCTGGTAGCTCCACAGATCTTCTACTCTCCCTATTAAAATGCAACCAAAATGGAGAAAACTAGAAAACATTTTGCAATACTAAGTCAAAATTCTAATTAAGAAAGGGTATGATAACAGTGAGAAATACCAAAATATTTTGAAAAGCTGTTTACAGTTGCCCTTTAAAGATCTTAAATCTGCTGTCACTGTGAAATGGATGATCTCAACATACCCAACAGACTATGTAGATTCATGTATCTTCTCTTGACTGCTTACACAATGTTTGATGGTCTTTTTTGCCTTCCACTGTTCCTGTGGGTATCTCCATTGTGCTTGATATCTTCATATGTAAAGTCCTGCACCTGGGTAGGGGTAATCCTCGTTATCAGTACAGGCTGGGGGATGATGTGATAGAGAGCAGCCCTGCAGAAAAGGACTTGTGGAGTACTGGTGGATGAGAAGCTGGACATGAGTCACCAATGTGCATCTGCAGCCCAGAAGGTCAACTGCATTCTGGGCTGCATCAAAAGAAGTGTGGCCAGCAGATCGAGGAAGGTGATTCTGCCCCTCTGCTCTGCTCTGCTGAGACCCCATCTGCAGTGCTGTGTCCAGCTCTGGGGTCCTCAATACAAGAAAGCCATGGAGCTGTTGGAGCTCTTCTTCTCAGCCTGGACAATCATCAGTCAGCATCAATCTGTAACTTTGTTTCTGCAATGAGATGCCAATGGCACAGTTTTCCTTCAAAACAAGGTGTCTTTTTCATATTACAGCAATAAATCCAAAGAGCCTGGATGCACTTCTCAATGCATTAGTTCCCTGTTCAAGAAAAGTGATATTTTTGCCTGTCCTGTTCAATGGTGGACCACTTGTAGTCAGATGAATAGATCGCTACCAGCCAGAAGATGATGAATCATCAGTACAGAAAGAGAGCAGAAAGTCCATAGCTCAGGTAGCTGTTTTTCACCCAATGGCCACCTAAAGTGCCCCAGCTGGGACTAAACAGATAAGGCAACTTCCCAGCTATTTGTCTGCTCATTGCCCTCAACTTTCTCTCAGATTTCTTGCTGCTTTTCAGACTCAGTGTAGTTGCTTTGTCTTCTCTTCACAACTGCTGTCTCTGCACATAGGGATGACTTTTCTCCCATTCTCTTTTGCAGCTGTCTCTCATTTAGGTCCAGCTTGTGTGTCTTCTGGTTACTTCAGTACACAGAGTAGTTACCTTCATCACTTTCTTCTCAGAGCCTAAAGTGGAGCATATCCCTCAAGCTCAATTTATCTACCATTGTCCGAGAAAGAACTTTTTTCTCAACTTGCTGTACTCTGGCACACCCAGCCCATTCTCTCATGGCTAACAAGCAGACATAATTTTAATGGTAAAGTAGAATTATTGCGCAGATAGTGCTGGCACTGTGAAGCTGAAATACAGTAATACTGCAGTCCATAGCATCAGACACGCTGAAAAATTAGCAAAAGCTTTTTAAAAATATTAAATGGATCTTTCACACCCAAATACACTCAAGAATATCTCAGAACAGAAAAAAAAAAAAAGTAAAGCACTTTCCTAACTGGATAGGAGGATTCCAGGCCCTTCGGCAGACATATGAACAGGAATTGCACGAATGCAACAATGGTTCAAGTATATGATGCAGTAGATAGATAGATAGATAGATAGATAGATAGATAGATTCATGTATATATATATCAACCAAAACTGAAGTGGTGTGCTTAACCTGTAATTAATAGTCTAATTATTTACCATGGCCACTTGGGACACTCACAGACCTGTGTCCTCACTGCCTGCAGGTTCCTGCTTTCTCTTCCTACTGGAAGCCCACTGCATGCCCAAAGTCCCCTATTTTAAGAGCATTTGGTCTCTGAGAGCTCTGATCATTCATCTCAAATAAAAATGCAAAAATCAATATGAGAGACAGAAAGACTTACATAGCAGGACAGCCCTCTTGCCTATTGCTCTTGTCAAACCACTTTTACTAGGTGTTTGGAAGGAAATTGAATGGATCTTGCAAGTCCAGACTGACCTGTGTCATGCAGCCTTTCACAGAGATATCACATGTCCTTCCCTTTGCTTCAATTCTCAGCCTGGCAGTCCTTCTTGGGGTGGTCCATCCCTCCCAGTTTTCTGTCCCTCATTCCCATGCTGTCCTCTGGCTCAGCATTGCACAGTGTCACAGCAGGAAAGCAGGAGGGAGGTAGGAATCAGAATGCCTTCATCCTATCCGCTCCTGGTCTGGTAATAATTGCTCTCAGGCAGATGCCAGGCCTCCCCTGATAGCTGTCCCTTTTTCAGAACCCAATTATCAGACTCACGGTTTGATGCCAACTCTTCCTAGAAGCTGCTCTGTCTGCTTTCATTTAGCTCACGATTTATTCCTCTAGGAGTGATATTTCTGCTAGATATGGGCAAGCACATTTTGTTTAATTTCAGTTCCACCTGAGCACCGTGGATTACATGGCCTGATGCAACAGCATCCTGCTAACAAAAGGTTGTGGAAAAACATGGGAAGAGAGAAGTCAGCAGGAGGACGAAATGAGCACAAGAGGAAGCCCAATGTAAAGGGATTATGAGATGCTGCCTGGAATAACAATGTCCATTCACAATTTCCAATCACATTTAGCTAATTATTGAATATACTGATGAAGAGGTAACAAAAGCAGTTTCTTAAACAGAAAAGCTGAAAGATAGAAGCAATCTGTTCCCAAACAGATCATTGCAACACATTGCACTATGCATTCACCAAAACTGTGGGTGAAATGATCTCTCACTGACAACAGTAGGCCGATTCCAGAATTAAAATTGGAGTGTTTCTCACAACCTGTTAGAAACATCCCCTAAGCTGCCATACCTCCTCCTGTAATAGCTGGTAAACTCTTCTCTGTGATAGTGTGCAATGCAGATTCTCCTAGGCCAGTGTGATTGACTGCAGTTATTTTGGGTTCAGTGCTATCATCCCTGAAAGTCTGTTTATATTGTGCTTATTATAAGAGAAAAACTCCCTCAGGTTTTTTATTCTGGTCTCCTCACCTGCTGTTGCACCTCTGTGCTCCTCCCTTGCCAGTGTGCAGAAAAGCCACCACATAATTTAGCACTATCCATGTGCATGCCAGGAAAGCTGAGGCAAACTGGGACAAAAAGTGTCATGCACTCACTCTGGATCACCTTACAGACTGAGAGGTGTTACTGGCTGAGGCATGGGACAGATTATAAGACACAGGGTAAGAGCATTTGAGGATTGCACAAGACTTACTATGGCAAAGTTATGGGAGGTGAGGAAAAAGAGGAATCAAGGAAAAGAAGGTGATTTAATTCTTCCAGGAGGCTGCAGTTTCAGCAACAGGGTTACTGTCCTCGGCCTTTTCTTGTGTGTGCTTGAAGGAAGGAAGCACAGGTAACATCTTATCGTCCTGACATCCTCGCTTCTGAGACAAAAAGCGAGGTCCTTGCAAGACCTTCGGGGGATTTCCCAAGAGTGATCCTCTGCAGTGGAAGCTGTGGTGCTGCTGGCAGCAATCAGGACCTTATCAGCAATGTGAGTTCAACGCTGATAAACTGGGAAGAGAGTGAATACGAAACAACACCTGCGGTGGAGATTCACAGCCTTCTGGGGTAGCTATGGCACCACAGTGTGCTCCTACTGATGTGCAGCTGGGATTTAATCTGTCGCTCCAATAGCCTAGAACATGAGTGATATGGAAGTAAGCCAGTCCACACTACACGTCCTGGAAACCACCCAGTGCTCTGTGGTGCAGAAAGCAAATGTTTAGAATAGTCATGGGTACGATCACCAATTGCCCACACAAGGGCAAGAAACATCAGGCAATCACTTTTATGTTACTCAAGTCACTACGTGCTGACATGTTGGTTTTGAACTATGTACCGTCTGCAGGGATGCCCCTGGAACCCATTCAGAACAGTCAAGCAGTGCTTAAAATGAACATGCTTGCAGCGCCTTTGTTTTTTTCTCTAATTTAAAACTTATCATTGGGTTTTCCACCAACCTGAAAGTACCTGAGGGTGAAAGAAGAATAGGCAAATATTTAGGGGAGATCTAGATTGGATATTGGAAGAAACTATTTCACTGAGAGGGTGATTAAATACTAGAATAGGCTTCCCATAGGGGTGGTTGAATCACCATCCCTGGAGGTGTTCAGAAGACACATTGATGTGGTACTAAGGAACATGGTTTATTTGGTAGAGTTAGGTTATGGTTGGACTCAATGATCTTAAAGATATTTTTCAATAAAATGATTCTATGATTTGTACAAGAAGTTAAGAAAAAATAGGGGAGAAAGGGATGGCAGTGAAGGCAGATTTTAGAGAAGCAGAGTCTGATGCAATGAGCACACAGGGCCGCCCACAAGGACAGTAAAGATCCTGAAGACCCTTGCAGGGAAGACCTGGTATGTGCAAAGAGCTCATGGCCATGGCAGTTCTCTTTTTTAAAACTGCTAGTGCCCTGCTGAGGGGAGTTGGTTAAAAAAAAAATTAGAAATATGGTTAGATTTCAGGCAAGCTTGAAGAGAGAACACTCTTTTTTAGATGCTGTTCTTTATGTTGGTCCCTCAGAGCATTAAGAAACACTTTGGTGACCTCTGGAAGTCAATAGCAATCTTTTAAGTACCTCAACAGCACATTCATATAACAGTCCCTGTGCAAAATCTTCGCTTAGTCCCACAGACTCTATTTGCCCAACAAGAAGTTGAAGACTAACCTCTTCTCTGCCTCTTTCTTATTTCCACCCTGTCCTCAGAAATTGTTCAGGACTGTATCCCTTCTCTAGGGAGGGATTTTAGGGTAAAAGACCATGCAAATTCCTGTCCTGCTGGGGTAATATTAGGTGATTGTTAGAAGGACTTCTCTGCCCAGCTTTGGTGTAGACATTGAGATCACCTAGAGAGACAAAACATGGTTTTTGTCATACAGCAGTTGAAGGCTCTGGGATGTGAAGTTGTCCTTCCCCAGCAGAGAATGGCAGGGTGATCTTGCACCATCTAGCAGTGCAGGTTTGACATGTGGGGAGGATTTGTGCACACTCTGAAGATCTGCTTTTCTGCCACCCACAGCTGTCTGCAGCTTCTCTCTAAGAAATTTCTTCCTATTTCAGTTACGATGAGGAAACTCTCATAACCTCATAATGCTCCAGTTTAGCCTTGACTGGTTATTTTGTAATCTTTGCATATCAGCACTGAAGCATTACATCAGGGAATCCACTGGGTTCAGTAGTTATGTTTTTACAAAGACCTTTCCTGACAAATAACATAACTCAGGATGCCAGGAAACCACTAAGCAAATTAAAATCCATTGCACAGTAAACAATACAACTTTAAAAAATACACATCGTAATAAACAGACCAGAACAGGCCCTATTCCAATCAACAAAGAAAGCTTAGTGGAAGCGGTATGTCATTTGTAAAGCATCAAACTGTCCGTAAGTGCTGTATAAAATTGTCCAGCCAGCTTAACAGAAGTACTGCTGTTTTGCCTTGATTGAACAATATTGGATAGTTTCTGAAAGGGACTACAGCCCTCCTATATATTTTGTTTCATAGAAATAGCATATACATGCCTGTAAGTAAGGCCCTAAGCACTAATTTTACCCAGTGCACAGCAGATGGGTTTTTGTGTGAGAAGGCATCAAGGCCACAAGGTAGGCCATGGATTCAGCCTCCTGCTCAGAGTTGAAGGACACTTGGGTCTCTCAGGTGAATGGGGCCATAATTTCTCAGCAGCTTGACAAGATTTCTCTAATTCACTGCTTTACCATGTACCTTCTCTGGCTTCTTACCAACTGCCCAGGAAGAGCCTGAGATGTTGAAAAACTGGAGAATTCAGTGAAGGGTGACCAGGATGATCATGCCTGGATCACAGGAGCTATAAGGAGTCCGAACTGGGTAGCTCAGATGAAGAGAGGGCTGAAGGTTTGTTTTACTAGCAGCTACTGCTACCTGGAGTACAACTTTGAAGAGCATAGAAGAAAATTAAGTGGTACAGTACAACAGGGGGCAACAGCTGCAAATTGTACCTTGGGAAAAGCTCTCTCCCCAAATGTTTCTGCAGGCCTTTGACAGGTCACCAAAGAGGTGAAGTATTTCTACCCTTTGAGATCTTTTACCAAATATTTGGATTGACAAAGCCTCAGCCACCCTAATCCAGTGTAGGGGACCCCCTCCCTGTTCTGAGTTGGAGGTCCATCATCCACAGAATTTTGTGCCAGCCCCGTGGCCAGGTTGGATCAGCCCAATAATTAGAATTGAAATAAACAGTAGGAGTATTTCTAAAACATTTGGTCTTGAACTGTCACAGTGAATGTAGATGTAGTACGGGTAGATCATAACTGAGATCTTCTGCTCAGCGCTTCCACTAATCTTTTTTTTTTTTCCTTTGGAGAATTTATTTACAGCACGTAAGTATTTCTGTGGAAGGAAGAGTCATGGAGCACACCTGATCAACACTACTCATCTCACACTAATATGAAAAATTACTGGCTGACACCCACTTAGGTACACGGCATTTTGGCAATGCTTAGGACATGATCTCACAAACCTTCCTGGAAGCAGAACAAACATTGTCCATGTGTTTTCCCTTCTACAAGTCAGGTCCAGATCCTTTACTTAAAAAAATGCCAGACACATCTGGGGTGAGTGGTTGGAGGCCTTCCAGTTGTTCTTGGCTGAAGACCTAGCTTCATATTTCAGGCAGTGTTGAAGGAGATCTCAATATGCTCATGTCTTTACGCTGGGAATCAAGGTCATCAGTGCAGGTTGGAACACAAAGCTGCAGCAGAAGGAAGAGCTTTCTCCTGACACTGCCAGGAAAAGAGTTTCTTCCCTAATAGACAGGTTTATGCTTTGTCAGGTGCCTGCTTCCCATCCTCTTCTCTTTGTAATTCATGTGATGCTGTGAACTGCCAGTCAGGCAGTAACTGGAATGGAACTGCACTGGGCTCATGTCAGAACAGTCAGTTTTATTCCATTAATTTTATATGAAAGAGGTTAATAATAAACAATTTATTTTGATTGTATCTGAGGCAATTTTACTAGCTCTTGACTATTTTTTTTCTATTAGTCATTGTGGATATAGGCTAAATTTTGACATGTCTGGCAAAGGCAGCCATTACCCTAAATTTTTTTTATTTAAAAATAAGCAGGATTATATAATAAATAAAGGATTCCTCAGAAATAGAACGGATTTGTTACCACTCCCTGTACCTGAAATACTGGCAAAGTAATTTCTACAGTTCAGATTTCTGGTGCAGTGGCTGTACAGTCACCATAAATACAGCAGTGCTGTGTTTTAATCATCCCACTTTAGGACACCTTGCTTTTGGAGCTGCGTCCATGATCATAGTAGGAACAACATCTTCATCAGTCAGTTATCTTTCATACAGAATATTTTTTAAAGTTTTGACTCATGTCTTTCTAAAGACTTATAACTCAAGTCAGCATCTAGGAATGTATTCACAAGCCAGTTTGCCTTTCTTTTTTCTCTGACAAACCTTAAAAATCTCACTTTTTCCATCAGCTCTAGAGGTATTGCACATCTGAACCATACAACTCAACAAAATGACACAAGGCAAAACGTGCCATTGCAATAGGCACAGATATCCTCAGAGAGACCATTTAGAAGGCAAAAGGTCTCTTTATATTTTTATGGCAAGCATAAATCTGGGGAGTTAGAGAGGCTGCCAACAGTGAGGTTTCCCACAGAACAACTCCTGATGCCCCAGGTGGAGACCTGCCCACAGTACATCACTGTCAGGCTGGAGGTCCTGTGGGAGAGAAGTGAGGAAGAGGAGGAGGGATGAAGAGCAGCTCCCTATGGACCTCTGAACAAGTTACAGGAACTAGCTTTACTGTGCGAAAAGTCCTTTGAGTATATGTCTGGAAAGACTCCATTTTTGTGTTCTGCATATGCCAAAAAAAAAAAACCATGAAAGATTTTACAGTAATGCCTTTTCTATTTATATATTACAATAGAAATCCATGTGCCATCTGTGCTGATTTTTTTCAATTATTAAAAAAATGGAACGTACTGAGGCAGTGAAGCCACCCCTACTAAAATGAGGAGAGATTTCAATCACATTGCTTAATAGAGTAGTTTTCTCATTTTTTTCCTTTAGGCTGTATTTTGCTAATGCTTCTTTTTTTTAAAAATTGGGAAGCATTTCCTGATAAATAAAGAGTCCTTATTTTTTGGAAGATGAAAATAAACCCAATTTCTTCCTACACTGCAAGATAACATAGTAAATACATTTTAAAAAGATTTCATATGCAGACATAAATCTGTATCAAAAACTGTCAATTAATGTAAATTGATGTAAATATAGTCTCTTGAAGACAAAGAAATTGCTTATTAAGGTGTTCAGGGTTTTTTTTTGTTGTTGGTTTTTTTTTTTTAATCCCTCCTCTCTTTATGCACAAACAGGCGAGGAAGTGGAACACGGTCCTGCCCATGGCACACTGCCCTACACGTGCTGAGGGCTATGGGTCTTCTGCGGCTTTCCACACACCTGAATCCAGCCCAACCATGCATTTTGGGTGAGCTGAAAGTTTTTCTACTGTGGTCTTCCCTCATCTGGTCTCCTGGCAAGGGAACCAGCAGGATGTGGTGCACTCCCTACGTGGGCCAGAAACCAAAACAACGTTGAAAGGTCTCTTTAAGGGGTTTAAGAGCTTTTCACCCCAACAGAAAATGAAAAAAGAGGCACTTCAGTTTAGAAGTTAGAGCACTGGATTTCCCATTCAAGCTCATCTTTTTACCCCAGGAAAAAGTTCTATGTAGAAAGAGGGAGAAAGCCCTGTGTGACCATCATCTTCAGAGGTTCTCAAGTCAGCAGCACTTCACCTCTGTCAAGGAGACTCGATTAGCATGTGAAACATAAGGGGAAAGCTAGGGTCTGGAAATCTTTGTCAGAATATGAGCCTGTGTCAAAGAAACTCCCAACTCCATAAACTCCAGCCATAAACCTCAAGGTCAGGGAGGAGGAAAAGGGTGTAAAACATACACTACTAACTGATAAACTGGCTGGAGGCCATGAAGAAAGGCTCTGTGGAGATGAAGCAAAGATGTGTCTCTCAAGGGATCAGTGAAATTGGTGTCAGACACAAGGAGGCTGGGGATCTGTGGAAAGATTTCCCTTTTCCCAGGCAACTTGAGCAGACAGTAAAACTGATCCCAATCAGTCAGCCTTAAAAGCTTTTGTGTGATGCTACACTTTGCAAAGCAGGACTAGTGAGTGTGCCTGTCAACTGAGGGAGCTATATGTGGTCTGCTGTGATTTAGAGGAGACCCATGGGTTGACTGCTAAAACATATATATGATCATGTACATATCTTCCCTTGCCTACTATAACTTGCTTTTGTAGTAGTACCCTACATTATCTTAACATTTTACCCACTAGCTTTTCCACACAACATTCCTCATTTTCCTCTGCCTGAAAAATGGGATTAGCTGTGTTTCATCTCTGTTTGACACAGAGGTTGGTGAGGTTTGGCACAGGGATTTGTGAGTTTATATTCACTGAAGTTTTGAGAATTCTTGGCAGAGAAGATTTGGAGATCAGAGATGCTGATATACCTGATGCATTCGTCAGTGTGTGCCCACCTCTGCTCTGAACTGATGCTTCTAAGGAAATGAAATCTGCAGTGGTCCATGAGCGGCCTTCAGTGTCCCAAGGAAAGATCAGTTTTCTGATCTTCTGTGGCATATCACAGTAGATAGCCAAGAACCTACATGATACCTGTCCCCTACATTCCTCCTGGCCTCAAAATTAGGATTAATACTTCTCCTGAATGATGTGCTCCACTTCTCTGGGAAGATGCGTCTTGTGTATACACTCAAAGGATTAAATTAAAATTTCAATGTAACTTTCATTGAGCAAGAGTTTTACAGAACCTGGACCTGGAAGAGATCATGGTGACTGTGGCTTGCAGCTCCATCTTTTAAGAAAAAAAAAACAACCCAAACACAAAGTAAGTGTTCAAAGTCCAAAACTACTGAGAGAGTGCTATTCCACTTCAGAATAGGTCACATAGAAGGTCACACAGTCTGGGAGCTCTGGGAGCATTACGTACAATGTCAAGGAATTTCAACTCATAGGATTAGGACTTGTGGGAGGGGATGATATAACGAGCCTCTCTCTCTGAAGATTATATTTACATCAGACCATTTGTGGGTCCAGATTTCTCTGAGAATTACCAGACCAGCATCAGCTTCCAAGGGAGGTGACAGAAGGTGACACAAATCACTGCAGAAAGCTGGATTTGGAGTGCTGTCACTGTTAATCTCTGCAGTGCTGCAGGTCTGGGATTTTGCAGACAACTCCAGTAAAAGCTGCAGACTTGCAAGCACTGTGTTCCTCCTGTGAGGGTTGGCTCCATGGGGCATAGCGAAGGTCACAGAGGTGGGAATCCAGAAAGCTTGCTCTTGTCACTACAGCTTTGTGGGAAATATAGTTTGCTGCTGTGTTGACATTAGCTACAGCTTTGTGGGCACTGTCAGAAATTGGTCCCCAGACTACAAGCTGCTTTTCTCTGCTATGAATGAGGGTCTGAAGATCCATCCTGATTCTTTTTTTTGTTCTAAGCTATTTGGATACATTCTCCAAATATACATGCAGTCCCATGGAATCTATTGAGCTGTATCAGTTTTGTGCAGCTGTAAATCTGAATTCAGTCACAGGATCCCATCCAATCCTTGCTTGTTCTTGAAAACAAAACTGAAAGTGGGATCTTGAAAGAACACTCCTCTTTCCCAAACTGTTCCCTGTCACTGAATAAAATAGAAAAGGTTGTACATCACATATGTGTCCAATTGTTTTACAGCTCACATCTGTTGAATCTCAGCCAATTCACTTCCCTTCACAGAATCACAGAATCACAGAATATTAGGAGTTGGAAGGGACCTCGAAAGATCACCCAGTCCAACCCCCCTGCCAGAGCAGGATCACTCAGACCAGGTCACACAGGGACGTGTCCAGGCGGGTTTTGAATGTCTGCAGAGAAGGAGACTCCACAACCTCTCTGGGCAGCCTGGACCATGCTCCGTCACCCTCACAGTAAAAGAGTTTTTCCTTATGTTCAGGTTGAACCTCCTATGCTCCAGCTTGCTCCCATTGCCCCTTGTCCTATCATTTGACATCAGAGAGAAGAGCCTGGCTCCTTCCTCCTGACACTTGCCCTTTACAAATTGATAAACATGAACGAGGTCACCCATCAGCCTCCTCTTCTCCAAGCTAAAAAGACCCAGCTCCCTCAGCCACTCCTCATAATGGAGATGTTCCTTCTCCCAGTAAGACTAAGCCCAATACTAGATCAGGATGGCCACGGCTTTATGTAGTCAAATCTTGAATCTTGCTAAGGACAGAAATCCTCCATCTCCTTGATGACCTACATCAAGGCTGCACCATCATCTTGAGGAAAGACTTTCCCCCTACTGTGTCAAGCCGGAACATTTGAAAACTCACCATGTGGCTGGTTTTCCTTCTGTGTTATCTAGCATCACTGAAAACCATTTGACTTTCTCCCTGCCCATCACAAACTGGAGGGCTGATACCTTGATGCTGGTAGGAGGAGTGTCTGGTAAGGTAGCCTGGGCCATGGGCAGCCCAGACAAGTTTGTTTTAACTCTACATCACATAATTACCTTTGTCTCAGACTGTTGTCTCTCAATCCAGCTGACAACACTGAGCAACACTTGGCAAAGCCTATGCAAGTCCAAATTCACGTTTCACAAGCTCCAACCAACATTAAGAGGTATGCTAAAGAGAACTTTAGGGAAAAGTCACATAGGAACACTCAGTGCAAAGCAGTCTTTAATGTGCATCCACTTGAAGCGTGTCTGGGCTGCCAACACGCACACAGCCAGTCTTGTGATTATGTTCGGTGTCTGTGAGGCCCTGGAAAAGCCCCAGTTTTGTCCCCAAGAGTAGCTGGGATTTCTTAGCTACAGAAGTGTGTGAATGACTAAAGCCAAAAGCACTGGTGCACCAGGTTGTGGTCTCCCCTTCTCACCCGCCACCTCCCAGGAAAGCTTCCTTACACCAGTAGGTGCTCTTAACATCTGGAAAGCCCTTGCACAGAGTTAATACATCACCACCAGCTCTGTGGGCTGAGACTGTCTTATCCAGTCAGGGAGACCTGGCCTTGCTTGGATTTGTGCCTTCAGTGAATGCTCACCAGACAGGAACATAGCCTGGCCTGCCCGTTCATCTGCCACGGGACTGTCCTCCTTCCTCTCCCTGGCTAAGGAAATGCTGTTTCCTCCTCAGCTCTTGGTTATGCTATCTGCCTCATTGTTTTGGGTTTGGTTGGTTTGTTTGTTTGTTTGTTTTCAGTTTCACATTTCACATCAAATTTGTAATCCATTCTAATCCCCAGGTTTTTGGAAAACTGCTCCATGGCCAGTAGTTCCCATGTGGTTACATGGAGTTAAGTACTACTGCTGAAGTTACACAACATGTACCTGCCCATGTTCAACAGTATTCATTAAATAAATAAAGGACTGCATCTTCAGGCTGCTGGGAAAGACTACTCCAAAGTGTCTCCCTCTACAATTCATCCTTCACAGCTTGGTTTCATCTGCAAATGTAAGCAAACTGTTCAATACAAGGTGTTACATGGAAATACTGAATAGTGCTGGCTCACACAGGTTCCTGAAGAATCACACTTGATGCAACACCGTAGTTCGACAGTGAACCATTCATAACTCCTCTCTGTGTCTTTCTCCAATCAGTCTTACAAGGATGTTGTAATTACTCTATGATGAGATAATTTTCTCAAAACAAGCACAATAAACTCAATTTATTCAGTTAAGGTTACACTTGAAAGACATTCCAATATGGATAAGTGGGAAGTACACAATCTACACAACCAGATCAGGCTTTTTTCACAGCTGAGTTACTTTCTTTGGCACAAATTATTGCAGAACATGTGGGTTTGCTTTTAAAGATAGCACAAGTTGGCAGCAGAGACACAAAAATACTTCTTATCACTTTTGGAAAGATTTAGGGCAATCTGAAGTGCTTTAACATCTTTTCTTCCCTAACTATGGGTGGATTATTTTGATGTGAGTATTCACTTGGAATTTCTTGAATTTATCACACATGCAACAACAACATCCCTGTGGTGGTTTTTAACCCTCTCCAATTGGTCTGTTCTTTCAGTCTGAATGCTGCTTTAGTATAGGTTTAATGCAATCTTTTGTTGGAAGATTCCATCTATACCCAGGATATAAACTGACAAGCATTGCAGTCTGCTATACAAATAAAATGCCCCCCCGCCCAGACAGATTGCCTATAGGACAGTAAGAGCCCACTCATTCTTTGGCAGTTTCCCAGTGAGCAGATTTTAGATTTTAATTATTTAAGAATACCCTTTCAGAAGGGCTCAGGGCTCTGCGAGAAGCACTGTGCAAGCAGGTGCTTGTAGCATGAAGCCCATGATGGCTGCCTTTCCTTTCCCATCTCCATCTCATGTAACCCTTCTTGACAAAAAATGCACATTCCCCCGTCTCTTTCTACTCTGTAACTGCTTTAATAGCTTCACTGTTTAAACAATGCCACCACAGAGATTTAAATAATAATGCTGTCATCTAGAATGATTTTCTGCAAGCCTCACCACAGGTCTGAGCAGACTCCCTGGGACAATCTTCCCAATTTCCCTTTAATTTTCTACCTTAACTGAAATAAAAAGAATGAAAACAGTTAAATTTTCAATATTTCTTGGCCTTTTAAAGAACAATTTTTACACAGGGTCTTCTTTTTTTCAGGAGATCATCTCAGGGATATGTTGGGAAAATGTAGTGATATTCATTATCTCAGTAGATAAAAGCACAAATGAAATTTCAGTTTGAAAGTTTAGCAGAAAAAAAAACCAAAAACACAACCTTGCTGATCTAGAGCAGGTGTGATTCTATGTAGGTACTGGGTTTTTCATCTCCCAGCCTGTATAATCTTGCCAAGAAGATGACATGAAAGGTCTTCCAACAGTTGCAGTCAGCAGTGAGCATTGACTAGCTACTTCAGAATAAATCTCCATTAGGAGTAATAAAATTGGTAATGTTCACCACCTAGCTGGGGGAGGAAAAAATAAGACAAAACCAAAAAAACCAGTTGTCATCTCCATTTTTGTAGTGCAAATGCCATCTGTGCAAAAAGAGGCAGACAGTGCTGTTAGCTTTTCTGCATATTTCTTTTGCAGACTTGCTGTTCCTCCCATGTAGTGATATGCAGGTGCTCACACTAAGGGTGAAGTTAGAAGTACCAGGTTGTGTTTTCTGGAAGATGATTAGCCAGTTGAATCCAATATCCCATTTACAATCACCTTTATAAAAATGTGATGAATCAGAGAATAATGCTTGACACAATTTCTGAGCTTACTGCCCATCACCAACAGCAGAAGCCAAGTGGATCTGGTCATACAATCACAGAATCATTTGGTTGGAAAAGACCTTTAAGATCATCGAGTCCAGCCATAACCTGTCCACCACTAAACCATGTCTCTAAGCAGCTCATCTTCCCGTCTTTTAAACACCTCCAGGGATGGTGACTCCAACACTGCCCTGGGCAGCCCCTTCCAGTGCCTGATAACCCTTCCAGTGAAGAAATTTTTCACCATATCCAATCTAAGTCTCCCCTGGCGCAACTTGAGGCCATTTCCTCTCATCCCATCACTTGCTACTTGGGAGAAGAGACCGACTCCCCCTCACTACTTCCTCCTTTCAGGGAGCTGTAGAGGGTGATAAAGTCTCCCTGCAGCCTTCTCTTCTCCAGGCGGAGCCCTCCCAAGTCCGTCAGCTGTTCCCCATAATTGATGAGTGGGATCCATGAGGGAAGTATATTTCATTAGCTAGATCATGGAAAGACTTAACTGCCATTTGAGTTTGGTGGATCATTATTTCATTGTTCTTGCAGGACATGCTTGGAAATGTTTTCTTTACATCCACTTCCTCGATGAGAAATGACCACTCACTGCAGAAAGGTTTCTCTTCGTTTATTTTACTTCCAGTAGATGACAGGATGCTTTTAGAAAAGGTCTACTGAAAAGCAGACACATAATCCTTAAAGGGGAAAAAAAAAGGCCCTTTTTTTTTGTATTTTGCAAAATTTTGATGTAAAATAATGAAAAGTCCACAGTGGAGTTAAAGAATAAAACCATTTTCCTAAAGACAGAGCAACAATAAAATTTGTTGTTTTCAACATCATTTCATTTTAAGTGGCCTCACTGAAAATTAAACACAGATTAATTTTGCCCTTTAAAAAAGTAATTTTCAACATTTGTGGCACAGGTAGTATAACAAATAATGCTGTTTTCACTTGTCTACCTATGCAGAGAGCCTGGAGCAACCACTGCAAAACCAAAAAGGAAAGCAGGTTGGGTAGTATCATTCTCCCCACTGCTATTTACTGGGGAGCTGAAATGATTTTCTCTTACCCCATTTTCATTTGCCACACTCACCTATACATTGCACAGGGAGTAGGATCTCACTGTGCATTACAGTGTCCTGGACAGCATAAGAGTTTGCACATCAAAGTCTCCTTTCTGATCTATCCACAACCACTCTATCCATCATCTATATTTAAACATCTCATGTATACGTTACAAGAACAAGCTAGAAATCTTGCCAGGCAATCTTTTCACCTTGTGACGATCTTTCTTCTATCTGACAGTTGCCTTATAAATATAATAATAAATTATTTCAAAAAATCAATGTATAATAAATAATCAAAGGAAAATCAAAACCATTTGGTGGAGTTTGTTGTACATCTTGAAGATGCATTTGAATTTTGAATCCTAAAGTGCTCAGCCAAGTCAAGGATGAAATTTCTGAAAGCAATTTTCATAGTACTGGTGGCAACGGGTATACAGCTCCCAGGATTTTGCTAACATGGATAACACCTTCTACTCACAGAGGGACCACCACGGCCAGACTAGTGTGCATACATACACATCCACACAGACGAAGGGAACAATTTTCACTGTATGGATTTTTCAGAATAACTAATTCTAAGTGAACCAGGACAAAGATCTCAGGGAATACCTCAGATGCTTTAGTCATTCCTTGCAAAAAAATAGTGACCTGGTAATTAAAAATTCTATATTATGGCAAAATGAGTCCATTTTTAACATAATGAGATAAACGAGCTTCTTTTACAAAATGTGGTTTCCTGTACCACTGTGATCCCTGAACTGGTGAAAGGCAGGTTGTATCCAAGATCCCCGCTGTGGGGAGAAGGCCATTAATGTAATTTCCAGCAGAGACCAATTTCTGCGGAAGAAAGAGGGAAGGCAAATGCCATTCCAGGCTGCTAATTGTTTAGTGCTGTTCAACCTTTTTTCTGACCTTTGTTCTACATATTCCCATTATACAACATCACCATCTTAGTTCTGACACCTTCAAGTGTTAACGTGCAAACTTTTATCTACTCCTGAAGGGAGGGCACTCTTGGGATGAATTACGTGGAGCCTCAGAGCATCCCATGGCACATCCGCCCCACTGGCTATAGCTTTGGCTTCTTACTCAAGGAAGATGGGAATGCTTTTAAGGTAAAACCAGACAAAAAAAAATCTCCTGTTCAAATAAAATCTAGACATTTTTCTTCCTAAGCAGAAAACCCGAGAGACCAGTGGCAGCAAGAGGCAGAAAGGTCCATGCACAGCCCCACCCGATCCCTTTAGCAGAGCTGAGATTACAGTGAAAGGATCTGACAAAAGAAAATATGTCTCTGTTTTGGTGCTTAAGCACCAAATTTCAGCTTGCAAAGCCTGAAAGTACTTTCTTTTCCTTTAGTTTTGTGTGCTGGTTTGATACGCAAGAGGGCTTGTGGACGTAACTTCATGGCTTATTCACCATCAGAAGCAAGTAATGTTGAGCTCCTAAATGCTTTAAGAAATTCCTGTGCAGAGCTAATGTGTAACAACAAAAATCCTTCACTATGGCATTTCAGGGTCATAGACCCATGTCCTTCTTACATATTAATTCAGTTTCAATTGTAATCTTGGAAACAGTTAAATAGTTTAAATTTTTGATCCAGTAAGTGAGATTTTTTTCACACATGATTGTGATTTGCAATAGTGTTATACTTGTCTATGAAAAATGAGATAGAATAACTTTGTTAAAATGAAAGGGCATCTATTTATATACCTTGAAAGAAAAGAAGATGTTTTGTATGATTCAGCATGTGCCTTTTGCCTCTGATGTTCTGGAAAACTCTTGAATTAATTAAATTTAGATTACGAGCTGAGTAAGGTGCGCAGCAGTAAATATAAAGGCCTCACAGATAAAAGAAAACAAAAATAACTCTTTTAAAAAATAACGCAGCGTGACTAAGTAACCTAGTTAAACCTTAACTGTTTTTTTACAGAGAAACCACAAAACAACTACTGCAATCACAGCAGATTTTATAGTTTCAGTTAAAATGGTTTTTAAAACATACAGAAGATTGGTTTTATCCTTCCTCCATCATGGTAGGCAATTGTTGCTTTATGAACTCTGCACTTGTCTGCGCCCTTAGTGCTTAGTTTCCTTATTTTTGTTGGGTGGATCTGTAATATCCGTAAGATCTGTAATACCAGTCCTAGTTTACTTTTGAAACGGTAGGTTTCAAAAGCTGATCAATAGCTAAGAGCAGAAGTCAATTAAGTCGTTCAGAATCGGTCTTTGCTCCCTTGCATGAAAAACCTTGAACAGCAGATCTAAGATATCTTACATTAAGGTTTTTCCTCTCCTGCCTGTTAAAGATACCTTCCTATGAAGTAGTTAAATATTCATGGAGGTGAACAGAGACTGTTCAGTCTGGTAGATATAGAGCAACTTGCTGAAAAACAAGCCTATAACCTACTGATGAGGGTGTGTTTCCAGGAGGTGGGACGTCTGGCTCAGGATAGAGAGAGATTTGAACTAGGTCTCTCCTGCAGCAGAAAAGCACTCCAGCTATGAAACTGCTTAGGTGAGGGCCATGCCCTTTATGTTGGCCACCTAAAACACCCATTGGTTTGTTGACTGTGCCACGTCTGGCCCCCCCCTCTACTTCCATGGGTTGGATGCATCTTATATGGTGCACTGTCCCTATTGCTTGTTTGACGACCAGGCAGCCTGATGCCTGCCAAGTACCTCAGCATCATGTTGTGACATTTTAACAGGTGTCAGTCCTGAGCTGGCACGGCCTTGACTTGCTTTTAGTCAGTCCAATGCACTTTGTGCCAGTGCTGCTACCTGGGAACCCTGCTCCTGATGTACACAGGCCCACTTCATGGTGCAGGATGAATCCACGGCACTGTGGCTCCCTCACTCCTAGTTTCTGCCATATTCCACCTATAGACTTACAAAACACGATCATTCTGATCTCTTTTTGAGGAACTCAGTCCTGCAGTCTGGGTTCCAAGCTAAAGACTGACACTGTCATTCCATCATTCCTGACCCGAAATATTCCTGACAGACAGCCCAGATATTTACAACCTCCTTTGCTCCCAGCTGGCACATTAGAACAGACTTTTCATTTTGATTCAGACGCAGGGATGTATGACATGAAATCAAACCATAGCACATCACTATATGCAAAGCATGAGGATATAAATTTAGAGACAGCATAAAAAGCCTTGGTTGTAAATCTATAAGTTTTTGATCATTTTTCCCACTGCTTAAACATCAGTCAGCCAGCAAAGTGACAGTTTTTGAGACCATCATTGCCATGGTCAGGACTCTTCTGCCATCTCCTGGGAGAGAGGCGCAAACACCCTCAAGACGGATTTTTACAAGTACCCTCATGAGTAAACCCAAAGTTATAGAAGGGAATTTGAATGCTCATTTTTGCCCTTTTCTTTAAAAAACAAAGCAAACAAACAACACAGAAGAGAAACAGATAAAGTACTTGTCAGTCTTTATTCAAATGAGTTCTAAAAATTAAATAATTTATTTATGCTCCTTGGACTCAAAAATATTGTAAGGGTGTTAATGGTTAAGCTATTGTTATGGACAAACCTTTCAACCAAAAGTAAAGCTCATCTGTGCATGAAACCCCATCCAAATCAGGTGTCAATTCAACAGGACAAGTAGGTAAAATATATTGGAAATATTGAAAATTGTGTATTTTCCTCTTAAAACCCAACCCTGTGATGTCAGCATGTCCATTACCATATATGACAACTACTAGGACAGTTTTAAGAAAATGAGTGAAATATTACCAAAAAAATTGATCCATTTGAACTGAAAAATCACTAGTTAGTTGGGTTCTCACTGCCTAGTTCTCAGCCTGGCATCTCCTAGCCTGCTCTGATGCAGAAGTAAGGTTTGAATAGCTATTAAAAAGGCCATGAGTGTGAGTATGAGTGCTTGTTCCTAGCCAGTTCTTCTATAGTTCCTGCAAGCAATACTGGCAAGCACCATGATAAATTTGTTGTCAAGAGGGACATTTACACTTGTGATGTAACTCATGGTCTACCCGCCTACGTCTTTACAATGGTAGGAAAACATAAAACATATTTTCACATACATAAATCACAGAATCACAGCATGGTTTGGCTAGGAAAGGACCTCAAAGCCTCCCCAGTCCAACCCCTCCATGGGCAGTGACACCTCCACCAGCCCAGGCTGCTCAAAGCCCCATCCAACCTGGCCTTGGGCACTGCCAGGAAGGGGGCACCCACAGCTTCCCAGGGCAACCTGTGTCAGGGCCTCACCACCCTCACAGTGGAGAATTTCTTCCTAATATCTAATATAAATGTTCCCTCTTTCAGTTTAAAGCCATTACCCCCTGTCAAATCACTCCATGCCTTGTAAAAAAATCCCTCCCTAGCTTTTCTTGTAGGTCCCCTTAATTTTCCTAGGAACAAAGGATAGGATTTGGATAATCTTCTAAACCTTTTCTATTACACAAGTTACAAAAATGGAATTTCCCTAAGTAAAACGTATTTGATTCCTATTTAGCTCAGAATAGGCAGAGATGAAGTCACTAAAACTTACCATAAAGTAGCCCTTTCCTCTCTTTCCTGTCCCTGTGTGGGAACTTCTACTGAAATGTTTTCTTGCCTCTGCCTTTCTGGCTAATCCATCAGTGTGCAAACTACACATGAAAAGATAATGACCTTATTAGTTCCCTTTTCCTTTCCCCTATTTTTTCATTAAACTTGTTGCAGTCTTAACTTCCAACCTTGTGTGAAACATCTCTGCTCTATTCCTTTTTTTAATTCTCCCCTTGGAGGGTGCAGGACAATAGAGAGAAAATCCTGCTCCATTTCATTTGAGTTTGCCCGGAGCCTTAAATGGAGACTTATTTGGATAAAAAAAAGCAGTTGCACAAAGCTACACTGCTGAGTTGTATGGCCTGCCATCAGTTCATCTTGCATGTAACACTCAACCTTCTCAATCTTCTACCTGGAGCAGTATGAGAGGATGGGCAGCATAAATGAAAACATGCTGCTGATCTCCTGCAGAATGGAGAGTACCTGCATGAGAGACAGATCCTAATTCTATTTACAGTCCATAGGTTAAAAATGTCAATGCTTTCTCTGTTCTCAGAGTTCCTTCCCCGTATCTAAAATTATTACCTATTAGTGGTGAGATCCCAATCCCAGTCCCTTCACTCAGTGCAGCTTTCAATGACACGTGCCATGTAAGGCTTGCCTTCTGAATTTCCAGCCTCTTGCCTTGCCTTTTCTTTTGAAAAGGATTTCCCTCAATCAGCAGCCAGGTTGGACAAAAACTGGCCTCAGAGAAACATTCTCATTGTAAACAGAAGCAAGAGCCAAAGGAGAAGCTGAGTTTCTGGATTGTCCCAGCTCATTCATTGCAGGCAACCAAGTGAGTTTCCCTGCTCTCTGATGAGCACAGAGCTCCAGGCTTCAAAGTTCAAAAGGGAGTAACCTTCAGATCTGTTGAACAGATGAAACAACAGTGTTCTTTATTACCACCGTGTCCGCTCATTATGCTACAAGCACACTGGGCACAAGCCCCTAATACAGATCCCAGACTGTAGGTGGCACCGGTCCACAGAGCGATGAGGAAGATCCTGGAGCTGGGACAGATGTGCAGTTTGGTGATCACGGCAGGGCAGTTCTTGCACACTAAGGAACAGACAGATTTTTGGGATAGATGTTTCTAGTACTGTCTGGGAATCAGCCGAGCTTTCATCACCACCTCCACTTCTTTAAGTAAGATCCAGACACACTGGGAGAGACTCCAGCAAACTTCTTGCTGCTGCATTCAAATCGCATGATGTGAGCAACTGAGCACTTCAAAGGTGTCAATAGTCCAACACAGGCCAGATATATTTTATAGAAGTGTTTCTAAAGTGCATGTAAGAGTGAATGTTTGTGGGAAACAGAAAGTCTGATAGAAGTTGACCTTGTTTAAGCTGAAGAGCTATGATCTGAGATATCTCAGTCTGTGAGTTTGTGAGTTTTCAGGGGCTGCCATGGCAAAGAAAACTCACAAAAGAAAACTCCATCCCACCCAGTCCACAAACTTCAGACAATCTCACAAGCAAACAGAGGTGCAAATATTCCTGAGATAGTAGGAACACAGAGAGAGACCAGGACATCCCAAGCACAGGACATTGCTGTTTATTTTTAACAGTTGCAAATTGTATTTGCGTTATTAATTTGACTAGCTAATACACTCTCCATCTGTACTTGCATATCAGTCTGGATTTACAGTGATCCATGCCTGCATGCATGGCATCACATAGATATAAACATGCCTAGTCATGACCTATCATGAGTTATCATTACACAGAGAGGATTTCAGTCATTTGCAGATTACCAAGTTGAGTTCATTGCCCTGAGATATTAAAATGCTGGTAAATTCAGAACTTTCAAGCAGGGACTGGACAGTTTCACAGTTAATATAGGTACTTGCAACCATCTCAGTCAGTACTTACGCAAAATTTTTTGAAGAGCTTTGGTATTCAACATTTAACCCCCTTCCCATTAGGCATGGGAAGAGATCACTAAAATGTCTAAATATCTCTTCCCACCTTCTCCTATCTTTCCTTAGACTTTGTACAACCAAACATTTCGTGTGTGGAGAGTGACTTAGATCATTGATTCACAGGCAATAAAACATCTCCTAGCAAGCCCAGAGCTCCTGTGAGCTCCTGAAAGTCTGGAGACCAGGATGGGTGCAGCAGGGCTGCCAGGAACACTGATGCCTCCAAGGTGGCACATCTCTGTATCCTGGCACAGCATTCATGATGACACTGGTTACTCTGGTAGCCTCAGGAAGGAATTCCTTCTCAGCAATTTGTCAAGAACTGTCAGGGATGTTCTGTCTTTCCTGCAGAATGAAACAAGGTTCAGTATCTGAAGCAGTTTGGGAACTGTGCATACGTGCCTATGGCATTTACACATGACACTGAAATAGAGATGATACTTCTCTTTTCTTCTCTCATTACATTTTGAAACTGTTGGGCTTTTGCACAGGAAATATTTAGTCTGAGGTGCTGGTCGCAAGTTTGTGCCATGCAGTGTGTGGTCTCCTCTGTCTGTAGTTATCTCATTGATGCCTGTAATGCAAAGGGACCTACACTTCCCTTTCCGACTGATCTTCCTTTCCAAAGGCAGAGACTACACCTGATTTTTATTTGATCTAGCACCAACTTGCATTGATTGGTAAAATATGACCCACAAAAATTTTGGAACTTCCAAAGCTTCAAAACTTTTACTTTTGTTCTGCCTTTGTCTTCAGACATGGACAGAGGACATTTCTGAAAGGAGAGCCCTTATGCTTCAAAAGACAAGGTAGAGACCTGAGATCTCACTTTCCTTTCTCACAGCTGCAACCTATGCTGGTTCTCACTCATTTATGAACTGTATGCAGCCTTTGCTCAGTAATTTTCAGTACTCAAGTTCTGATCTTTCCTTTAAATGTTATTTTTGCTGGGAAACACAGTCTTCGGTGTAGCTCTAACTTGCTAGGTCCTCCAGCTGAAAATCCCAGGACACACAAGCTGTTTGGCAGAGGTAGGATTCTGGAAATGCAGTAGCTGAGGTTTTGCTCTGAAGCTTGGTCTCAGGGCTTCCCAGTTCTTTCAAATGACCTGGAATAAATGCCCAAGCTCCATTACTGACCAGCTGGGAATGCTTTGGCTCCTTCCTTGATGAACAACCTGCTCTGAATTATTAAGGCAGGTCACAAGCAGGCAGGACCATGATAGCCAACTCATAGGTGCAGATTCTGTAAGCCAGGGCACAGACTTCCCAGAGAAAGGAAGAGTGCCTTAACTTCGCCTTCTAGCTCCCATTTTTTACCCTCTTTCTACTGGGAAATGGGAGCCAACATCTCATTGAGTGTTAGCCAACTCAGCATACCTTAACCTTCTGTATGCTTACAGAGCCAGCGCACTGAAGCTCTGTGTAATATACACTGACAATACACTGCTGCAGTATAAACACACTCATCTCAGTCCTGAGTCTTGAGTTCTGACACTATAATGTAACCCTCAAGCTGCTCAACCTTTCAACATGGGTCTGCACCCACCAGCTGGGAACTTCAGAAGATATTTCAATAGGCCTAGGTAAGACATCTTCATTTCGACTCCTCATCAGTTTGTGATGTCCTTGGGGCTGACTCCTCTGGAAAGTACAGAATCATTCCTCAATTACTGGCTTAGCTGCAGGTGAAAAGCTGCTTCTGCCACCCTCTGGAGAGAAGAACTGTCCCATGTGCATCAGGTAGAAGGGAGTTGTACCTCAGAGAGAACAGGGAAGGCCTAAAATGGGTTTAGTTTCCATTACTTTTCTTGTACTGCGTGTGGAGACTTGTCTGTTAAAATAGTGTGTTTTAATGAGAAAGGACTTCTTCAGGTTTTCTTATTCAGGACTCTTCTTCTTAAAGGGAATTAGCCTTGGGCAATTAGCCACTTCAGAGTAGGGCAGTAAGGCATAACCTTAGACAAAAGTCAGAATTATTTTTTTTAAAGGAGTTACAGCAGTAGGACCATGCACAAACATTTGTGGCATGCACAGTCTTGATGTAGCAAAACACAGAAGGATCTTGTAGCTAGAGGGAACAGTGAGACCATGTGGTGAGCCTGTCTCTTGCATAGTGCCTTCCTTCCAGCAGGATCAGTGACAGACCAAATCTGACTTCTGGAAAGCAAATTCACTGAAGAACAAAATGTATAGTTTAAGGACCCTCATTTAGATGGGCAGGTGGCAGACCAACTCAGCATTCACAGTTTCTAGAATTTGAGTCCAGCCCTTGCTGGTGGTAACTGATGGATGATGGCTGGATGATCCACACCAAGGTTTCTACACTGCCAGCCTCTTCTTTCTAGGTTGACCTGCCCTGAAAACTCTGCTGTTCTGTAAGAGCTGTCTCCATTTGGATCTGTGGTGGAAAGAGAGTATGAAGGCTTCTGGGGGAAACCATCAGAACTCTTGGGTCCTTCAGATACTTTGGAGGAAAAGTTGTCTTCATCAGGAGCACCTACTTTTAGTTCAAATCAAGAACAGATTTTTTTTTTTAAACCAGTCTCCTGAGTGTCCTCCCTCTGGAGACTGGCTTGGTTTTGTGATTTCAGAGCATGGAAAATTTCCTTGGGATGAAAGTGAAAGGAAAGATCGGCTAGAGCTGCTGATGGGGACTCAGTCCCCAAGGTCACAACAGAGCTAATTCAGAGACTGGCTCTGGATTCCCACTGAATATTTTCTCCTTGCTCTAGAAATAATTTTTATACCACAATAGTCATCACACCTCACATTTTCACCAACCATCCTTTTATTTCAAGTGGATATAAATAATTAAGTGAAACAGCACAGCTACTCTCAGCCAAAACTTAGCTAGAAATTTGCAGTTTTCTAGTTAAGACTTGAAGAAGATATTGAATATCTAAAGCATTTCTCTTTTTTCCTGTTGTATCAGTTGACTTAATAAGACATTACCTCACTCTGCAAATCTTCACTTGCTGGCACATGAATAGACAGGCTGTAAAATTTCTCAGGGTATATGATACTTTTCCAAATACCATTTGTTAATCATAAAACACCTTCTATATCATCTATTGCTAAATATTATCAAATGCCAGAGGCTCTCAGAATGTATTCTGGGCCAGCTGAGATGGCAGGGGGAGGAGACTGAACAGACACTGATAGGGTCAGGTGTGAGCAACCATTTATGCTACACTCTCATTGAACAGAACTTGAAAATCTAGTCTAATTAAGGGGAGAAAGGGAAATAATTCATTCAAAGCTCAAGACAGCGTCTGTGGCTTCAGGGAATGCTTTGAACAAGGTCAGAGCACCCCATTCTGGCATGTCTGCAAGACTCTCTGTGGTAATGTTATTAAAAATGGACTAGAAAAACACTTCAGCACTTGTTTGTTGCTCTTTTGTATTGTAATGGAAAATTTTTAGCCTGGGCCAAGACAAACAGGTATTTTAATTGTTTATGAAATAATAAACACAGTGTTGCTGTTTAACATGGTTGGTGCTGGGGTAAAATCAACAGACAGTGTATGTCTCTCCCCAACAACAAAGGCAGACCAGAGAAAGAAATATTGCCAGGCTCAGGCAGGGACTCCCCTGCTTTGCTGCTGGGCCTTTCTCCATGCCCAAGGAGGGCACAAGGATCATTCCCAGAGGCCTGCACCCACAGTCCCAGTCCAGCCATCAGGTTTTGTTCATCAGATTCTCAGCAGCATCGTCTGTCTTGGGAGACACAGAATCATACAATCACAGAATCATTTGATTGGAAAAGACCTTTAAGACCATCGAGTCCGACCATAGCCTGTCTACCACTTAACCATGTCTCTCATCTCCCCATCTTTTAAATCCCTCCAGGGATGGTGATTCCACCACTTCCCTGGGCATCCTGTTCCAATGCCTGATAAGCCTTTCAGTGGAAGGGTTACGTCTTTCCAGACATGACTCCTCCACCTCCAGTGCCACAGTTCCTATTCTCCTACTGCTGTTGTGAACTTGCTCTCTCCTACCATCCTTCATCTGTAAAGTAGTAAGGACTTCACCCTCTGCTGATCACTCTTTTTTCTATCAACAATCAATTGACTGGATGGCAATGACTTTCTGTAGCATGAGGAGCCTCAAAGTTTCTGATTGCATAGCCCATCAGGTATCCTGTTGACAAGTGGCCTGCTCCACTGGGAAGGCTGCAAGGAGTGTCCAGAATACGTCTGGAGAGACCACCCATGCCCAGGAAGGAAAGGAGGTGCCAGTGCAAAAGCTGAAAGAAGACAACAGTGCTAGTAGCTCAAATCCTCTGAGGGTAAGAATGTAAGATGTGCCCTAACAGGCTGCAGCTAATGTCTCACCATTGTTGAGGTTGAGGAAAAGGTGCGCCTCTCCTTTTTCCAAGGAAGACAGAACTCTACAGAGCAATCAGAAGGCTCACATCCTCTCCCAAGCTTTTGTTAAACTGCTAAGAGGCTGAAACCAAGCACTGAAATGTAGCAGAAAAAGCTGTGAATATGAGGCAGCAGCTTGTGGAAAAGGTCAGGCTATGTCAGTCTCACATGATGTTAGAGCATTAAACATGGGTTCAATAACACCAGCTTGATATTCCACTTCCCACTCAGATACAAGTGAAAGGGGGGATATTGTATAGGTGTAACCTGACAAATCTGCTACATGGTTTGTGATCTACCGGAAAACATCTGTTAAAGCCTGATACTTCTGTCTTGATCCACCCCCATAAGGTGAAGTTAAAATCCTGTCAAGGTTTAGGGCTGGGCTGGCCTCTAAATGACAGATAAATGCTCTCTACTAATCATTCACCCCTCTCCAGAAGGGGAAGAGAAAGAGAATAAGGGAGAGAGACTTATGGGTTGGCAGAAAAAAACTGAAACATGTTTAATGAAACAAGAACAATAATAAGAAAGTATAATAATGCAAATAAGAAAATAATTAAATATTTTCCATTGTAATCTGTTAGTCCATGGCAAATGGTGGAGCTATGTTTCCACCCCTGGGGAAATTGATTCCAGGTGTACTGGACACCTCTCCAGGTGAAAGCAAACCATGGCCTGCACTCTGCCACCAAAGGAATACAGAAAAATGTATTAGCAATGTCAGTTGTGGCATACTACCTAGCTGCTTTTGATTCCAGTTCATACAGAAGTTCTACCATTTCCAGCACAGCAGCACTCAGCGGTGGCATAACTGCATTCAGGCCATGACAGTCTACAGTAAATCATCACTCTCCATTAGGCTTTTTGCATTGGCCATGTGGGACTATTAAAGGGTGAGCAAATTTTGCTAACCACGCCCTAACTCTCCAGTTGATGAATCAATCGATGGATGGGAGTCAAAGAGTCTTGATTGGTGTGATACTGCCAACAATGCATCATTGTAGTAGCAATGGGCACCTTTTGTCCTTCGACCCACAGCAGTCCCACAGTAGAAGGGTCATATGAGAGACCAGGCAGGGTAGACAGCTCTCCAATGTCCTCAGATTCTAAAGCTCCTCTACCAAATGCCCACCAGTAGGACCCCTTTAGGGTCCTTGAAATACTCTCTCCTAAGATAGTCTATGTCAAGGATGCACAGAGCATCTGGACCAGTCACAGTAGGGTGCTTTTGCCATCCATTCCCATTCAGGCTTATTTCAACCTCTAATACAGTCAGTTCTTGGGGTCCTCCAGAAATAGAAATTGATTCTGTGCCTTTATAGTTTGATGGTATTGTGTACCAATGTCCACTAGAGCCTTTGGTTCTGATATGCCAGGTGATCAAATCCATACAGTTCAATAAACACAGTTATCCCTCTCCTCTATCTGGCTGGAGGCAGAGCACATTTAGTACTGGCTGTAGGATCCTCCATTCACTTCCTGTAAGAACAGAATAGTATTATAACCACCCCTAAAATCAGGAGTAAAATCCATTATTTCACCTTGTATGGGAAACTGTTCTTTGGAGACTGGAGCAGCAATTTTCCTGGAAGGACCTCCACTGTTGGTTGGTTTTCCTTTCAGTTCATGTATCCATGTCTCTAGGATCAAGGTGAGTTTTCCATCCCACCCTCCATGGTTATGTAATAAAAACCATAGGGTGCCTCCTACGGTGTAGCATCTCCCCCACACAGGTTTCCCAGGAGACCATTTCTTCTTGATGGCTGAGGTATGGGTCCATATTGGTGGTGAGAAGAATCTACTCTCCTCAAGTTGCTGGACCAGTTTCTCCACAACTAAGACACAGGCTTACATGGAGGAAGAGAGACTATTGTCATAATCCTGGAGGCGATCAATCACTTTGCCCTCCACTGGCATCTCTCTGTCTTTCCAGTTAATTATTGCCAGTGACCCAGCATGCAATGCTGGTGTACACTGTAAGACCTTTTGTCACATAGGCAGTTTGCATGTAACTGCATCTGGGCCTACAGTTTTCAGAGAGTTCCACAGGTCATGATAAACCAGCTCTATCACTGTTAATTCCCTCAGGTACTGAATGCATCTCTCTACGGTAAATCATTTGACTGGACTACAGATAAGCAGGTCCTTGTAGGGAAATCTTATCCTCGCAGCTAGCAAAATCTGCTGCCAGAGCCTCCAGGGTCTTTCATCTACTGCAAGTGGCTTGTCTAAACCTCATTCCCTGGTGAGTGATCCCAGCCCTCTGGTTTGTTTATGGTCAATTTCTATGCTATCAGCTCTGTTGTCTCAGCATCGTACCATCCAGGCAGTAATGGTCTCGCCTGGATGATGAGTGAAACCTTTTGTACATCCCACAGCTCTTTTGTGGTTAAGCAGGTAGCAGTTACCTCCTTGGTTCTAGCTGCTGCTTCACATGGAGCTGTTTCTAAGGGAGAAATAGCAGGATCTTCCTTTTCCAGCAGCCAAATTCTTTCAAATTTATCCACCAGTTCCAAAACAAAGCAGTCTGGCTCCTCAATGATGGATCCATATACCTCCTTCTCCCATTCTTGTGATGGCCCTGCTTTAGCATCGTCTTCCCCCACACTGTCAGAGTGGTATGATTCACAATAGCCTCACAAGGCACGAAAAAATGGATATTTAGTCAGAATATCTAAACCAGTTGCAAAGGTATGCATCGCTGTACTATGAACGCTAACAAAAAGCTTCATCTTACGAAGCAGAAGAAGACAACATTAGAAATGTAATATGTGGAATAGATTAGGCAATCTCAAGGCAGTGTTTAGGACCACTGAGATACAGTTGATGAGCTCTTTATAATAAGCACAAAATATGAGTAGCAATAATGATCTTGGGCTAAAATTACATTTCAGTTTTATTTAGCAAGATATTACACTCTTAGCAAATGAACTCTCAGCGTATCTGCTCCACATAAGTATAACCAGACAATGTAGAGTGGCATCTCACCTCAAATTTAGGATTACTTCAAGTTATTATGATGGGTTCATAAACAGACCATTGACAGGTTATGCATATTCAACGCTCTGCATTTTATGACAAACCATTTGTCAAGGTCTCCGAAGATGAGAACAGATTCAGAGTTTTCAGTACTTCTGAAAGTATACTCAGATATCTTTTTTCTTCACTGGGAATGATAACGATGTCACAGAAGTCAAAAAAACAGTGAGATTATGTTAACTGTTTAATAGTATTTTATCATGTGAATAAAGTCAAGCTCCGCCTCAGGAACTGAAAGTAGTGGACTATGTAAGTGAACATGCTGCAAAAGGGACAGATCATCCAACTCACTGAAAACACTAGTGTCTCCATGGACAGGGTGGTCAGGTGGAATGAGAAAAGTTTTCTCAGGTAGGACCAAAATAGTGCCCGTGCTTCTGTACCCGTCACAATTACATGATTGCAGAGTGACATGTGAAGGGTTTGTACGTGATAGTGAAGAGAAGGTGGTACCATGGTTGGAACTCAGCTCTAGTAACCACACACCTCTCTCCTGGCATGCTCAGTAAAAAAAAAGTCACAAGCCAAAAGATCTCAGCCAGCTCTTTCAGGACTCTTGGTTGAAAGTTGGTGATTCTAGCCTGCTCAGCTAGAAAAGAAAATAAGTGAATCCTAGCAAAGCTGGTGCAGTCCATATGGCCTCTGACATTATACTGTTGGCAGCTCTGCTATAGCATGTCATCTGTTTGCAGAAAAGAGCCTGACACACCAGGAGTGCCATCCAGATAGATTGCGAACTATTGCTAACTTTGGTATACAGCTAATCATCCCAAAGGATCTTTTTATATCAATACAGCTTTCTTTCAAAACAAATAAGAAAAAGACAATGTGTTAAACAAATACCTGTCAGAGTGATCCAATTTAAATAATGTTTCTTACAATACCCCCTGCTTTCACAAGGGAAAATTATGACAGTTCTAAAATAACCTCATGACATAAGATTACTTGTGTTTCCCAGCACCCACGCCAGCTTCTGTTTCCATTTCCATGTCTTTATGCAATATCCTTGAGTTTTTACTGACTCAGCCACCTCTTGAACTGAAACAGAAGCTTTTCCTAAGATATTCAGACATATCAAAGCAAGAGATATCTCTTGGACACAAGTAATCTCTAACAAGGGCAAAACAATTTGAGGCCCCATGCCTACCACGTACCTTTGCTTCTGAGGCTTCTTCACTGAGTTGTTTGTGCTAACAAGAGTCATGTCCTGATTTAAGCTGTTTTTGCTAACAACTACCTTTGTTAGCAAATTGCAGGAAATGAGCAAAAACAAACAGTGTACTGTAATGCCTTGGGTTAGCTCATCTCACAGAAACCTTTTCTAGGTACAAAATTTTGTTCACATTTAGGATTTAATTTAACTCTGTATTTCATAAGCAAAAGCCTGTTAGGCAGAACCTGAGAAATGGGGATTCTTTCTGTCTCTTCAGAGACAAGCAGATATTTTGTTAGTGATGCTTTTACACATCAAATCTTCCACTCTATTTTCCTTCGTAATCCCGCATAATTTATTGTTATTTTTTGTTCTGGCTTCTTTCCTAATTGAAGCTAAACTTCAATTTAGACTGAACAATCCGAAAATGTGCCATTTCAGTGGCCGCAGCTCACATGGTTGGCATCTATACTGGTAAACCCGTAAGTGCTTTTGAGCCTCTGGTCTTGCACTCTATCCTCTCCTGTCAGTCCTACATGGAGATAAGACCCAGAGAGTGCATCATCATTCCTTACATCTTGGTTTCCTCAAGGAGGAAATCCAAACACCTGAGCACCGGGATCCTGATCTGGGCAAGCAGGATCCAACCCAAACTGTGCTACTAAGCACATCCTCTGCTTGTACAATAATGATCTGTTGGGATGTTCCTGTATCTGCAACCACCCATTCTGGATCAGATTCTTTATCATATGCTGCACTTCTCTTCTTGCACAGTTCATGCAGCTGATTTTAATTTTACTTTCTGCGGTTGATTTTCTGAACTGTTTTGTGTTCAATCTATTTAGAGGGTGATTTTCTGCTTTCTTCTCACCTTGTGACAATTATTCTGAAGGAATACCTCCTGGACCAGATCTATGATCATGTTAAGCTTGTCATTCTGTGGATGATAATCTTCCTGCTCAAAGAAGATTTTCAGCAATGCATCTAGGTAACTGCATGTGCTTTTACTATGAAATCAGCCATAAGCTTGATTGCAACTAAATTAGTTTCTTGGCTGCCATTAAGTTGGAAAAATATTCAGTGTCACTTTCAGGAAGGATGGTCTATTACTGTTTACTTCCAGCCATATTCTTTAGCATGGTTGCAACAGCAGATGACTGGAATGAGTAGCTCTCCTTGAGCAGTTGATCAGAGAAAGATAATATTCTTTCATAAAATAAAGTCACATGATGGAGCTACAGATCTTCTGAGATGCTGCTACTGTGACGTTCATTGCATTGGGGTAATCCTTTCACCATCTGATGCCAGATGGCATCAAATATATATACAGCATGATTAGATAAAATAATGTATTCATCTCCATAACAGTTCACAAAATCACAAGAACAAGTATCGTAATAAACGTTAATCAATCTTTATTTGTATTGTTCTCAGAGACCAAGCAGAATGAAATGTACTCATCTCTGGAGGTTTTGGTTTTTTTCTTTTTTATTTCATTTGAGTTCAGTTTTCCAAGGTGTAAAAAGCAGCTGCTAACTTCAGGTCTTCGTCTCCCAGAAAAACAGAGATTTTGAATTCAGGACTGATGCTAAGAAGCATTAATACAACATTAACAGCCAGTCGGGTCCATTCAATAAACGGAATTAAGCCTCTATTTCCTACCTCTTTAGTGCCCACTGAAATGCCACAGAACCTAAGCAATAATTAAGGTGCAAGTATATTATGAGACCTGGATATGGGATCATGTGACCAGGAGAAAAACACACCTCCAGCCTGATGGACTGATTTAGAAATAAAAATAGCACGAATTTAATCACATGTCCTGTAAAAATCAGATTCCTCAGTTGCATAAAGAAAACTAGAAGATATTTACAGGTGGTGTTTTATTCTCTAGCCTTTTCCAATTGAGAAAAAATATTATCAAAGTAGGTTTTAAAAGATCTATTTCTTAGAAGATGGTTCATCCTTGGCTTTCATGGTTTTAATTTATTCTCTGCAAAAGTTCATTTGAGGGAAAGTCTCATGTTCTTGGTCACTAGATGGTGATTTTTATTTACCAGCTTAGTCTCTGGTCTTTTTTTTTTTGGTGCCTGTATCACTTACGGATCTAAAACTTCTGTTTTGCTTTCACTGTAATCATATTTATGTATCTCAAAGTATACTCTTGTAACATCATCTGAACAAGAACAACTGCACTTATGGCCAAAAACACCAGTCCTTGGACTCTAGAATATAGAGGGTGAGATTGTTTTATGATCTGCTTTGTTATTTCCCTAGCTTTCATCCTATGTTATCAGTCCCCATGCAATAACGAGGTAATGACTGCAGCAGATGTCTTGACTGATAGAAATATGGTTTTGTGAGTGTCATGGGAACAGCTCTGCACTTCATTCACTGGCAGCCTCTCTAGTGGTGGTGATTCTGCATTGCCTCTCAGAAACACAAAACAACTCTTATGCAGCGAGGGGAGTGGCTTGCCAATCAGACATCAATACACTAAAAAAACTTCTTCACCTTCAAAACTACAGTATTTCCAAATAGTGCCACCACACTGCAGTCCATCTAGGGAAAACCAGGATGTTTAAAAACATTGTGGAATTGAGGATGGTTTTGGTCAAGACATTTGGAAAGCTCTCTGATGCATAAAGAGAAGTGAAAGAATATGGCAAACATACAGTGTTGTTCCTGTGATAAATCTGACAACAGGGTGTGCATTTTGCTCAGTAGCCATCCATGACTGTTCTTCTGTGAGATTTTTCATTCCTTTTTTAAACTCATGAAAATATTTGCCATCTGTTACTGCATATGACAAGGAGGTCCACAGTTTAACTGTCCCTTGTGGGAAGAGACAAAATCTTTTGCTTGTGTTCTGAATCTCTCTGTAGTTTTATGTGGTGCTCACTAGTTCTTGCATCAGAAGTGACACTGAGGCATTAAATCCTACCACCCTTCTCCATACTGCTCATTACCTTTCCTCCCTCTTTCCTTTACCCCTCGCTTTTTCAGTTACAGAAAGATGAGTCTTTTCTTTATTTGCTTTGCAGAATTCCAGTACTGCTAGGAGGGACAGAACTCTGGAGTCTCTGGCCCAGTCTTACACTTGGAGCAAGACAATTGCCAACACAAGATCAAGAAAGTCATGACTTAGCCTAAGCCCATCTTGGAAAAATCCAAAGCCCACCAACTCACCACCTCCCCATTAATATCTCGCAGCGCTGCACTACCTTGCTGACATACTTTCACTGTTATTTTGTCTTAGAAGTCAAAAAGCACGGATGCTACCTAAGGCTTATTGTTTACTGTAAAGCTTTTCTTCTATCTCCACTACAGTATCATTGTTGCAATGGATTAATTCTGAAGCCAAAGCTAGAAATTCCTCCTTGCTTCATCAGTTTCTACATCAGCCATCCCTGTGTCAGCTGACATGTTGTACTGCTAGAGCATACAGAAGTGTTCTCTCTCCTTTTTTTAATCCCATTTATTAGGCATATTGATGGTTTTCACTTCTCAAAACATAAAGAAAGGTGGATTATGGGGAAAGGCTTCTAAGGATTAGTTGAAGTTTGGACACCTTATCTTAAGAATTTGACTTTCATATACTCAGGAGAATATTATGATGTCAAGACTCTTCATTGGGAGGAGTTTCTAATAGGTGAGATTTCTTCAAAGCAGAAGGAAAAAAAAAGATAAATGTTTGATGAATGGCCAAAAAATAATCTATGCTTATTTATTCTATAAATAATGTGAACAAAGGAAGGCGATTCACTGTACTTAGGACACTGAGAGACAACTTTGTAAAGTATTTTATATTTATAAAGTATTTGTATTCTTACAATATTTCACATTGTAAAAACTCTCCATGGATCAAGGAATGCTGCTAGTTTAAATCAGGGTTAACCATCTCTTTTGCAGCAGCTCACTTCAGACCTAAGTTTTTTCAGGATCCAGGAGTGACTGGGAAATGCTGCTTCTTCATCTTTGTGTTATCTGACAGGCCAGGTGGAAGCCCAGGCCAGCATAAGCAATCTCTTCCTCTGCCCTTTTTTGTCCCTAACTTTTTGACTATTCTCATTCATTTCACCAGGAAAAAGGTCTCAATGATCAGCTCCTATGAATTACCCCAGAATCAAAGGGAAACAGAAAAGACAGAATTTATGTGAGGACTAACTCTGTGGAGAAGATTCAGAGTAAATTCACATTTACAGACAACAAGAATTTATGTGCCAAGGAGACATAATTTCCTTGTCTGCCATAAGTCAGGTCCTATGCAGAGTCCACACCTTTGTAGGCATTGGATAGACTGTACATGGGAAAGCCCTGCATGAGAAACTCTAGGGAAGCATTAGCCAAATCTCTGCATTTGTGATGTATCTTGTCTCATATTATGGCTTTTAGACTGATGATTGTGTTTTCTGTTTGCATTTGGAGACGTATCCATAGACAACATTTCCTGTTACAGCTTTTATTTCTATGCAACCTTAAGTACAAATGAAAAACACAGGGGCCCAGCAGGTTCCAAATAACTGCATGAAGATCTTCATATATATCTACTTCAAGTTCACAGCTCTTAGTGGGCCTTCCCTAGGGAGAAGACCATATCTTATTAATAGAGGTACTTCTGTAATTCCCAGACCGTTTTCTGCATTGCATTACTGCATACGACAAGGGTCTAGTGAAACAGATATTAGATGAATCAACAGGTGATGGACTGTTTAGTGTCTTTTTTCCCAGTCTGTTGCATGTTACAATATGTGCCTGAGAAGCCCAGTTCACCATCCTTCCAGGTCCCACGCCAGCAGTTTCCACCTTTGCTCTTTGAGGCACTGGGGAGCGTGCAGGTGGTTCTGAATGTTGCGTCAACAGAGGTACCTGTTCCAGCCCTGGATGGCTGCACATCAGCTACTTTCAGAGAAGCTGATGCTGTAAAAATTAATTTTTTTTTTCATTCATATTGAAGGAAGTAAGAAGGCAGCAATGAAAAAGAAAGTACGAGATCACAAAGTCTTCCTCCTCTGGACATCCCTGTGGTACACAAGTTGGCAGGTACTTCTTCCTCCTGCTATCGCTACATGCCAGTTTGCCCTCAGATGCCCACTTGCTGTGGCTGCCTTTACAACAGATGGGAGCTCACTGTGCCTGTGCACAAAGCAGATTAGAAATCTCATGAACATGCTGAGCAAGACGGAGCATGAGCTAATTCACTTTTCTAGGAGGCAGAATAGATTAGTTTGATCTTTGCTACTCATGGTTTCCAGCTGGCCTAGGCTGTGGCAGAATGAGTTTGTGTCTGTCCAAAGTACCACACAAAAATGTGATCTCAGCACTGGGGACTTAACTTGAATCAATATTTTCATCTTCTGCTTGTTTCGTGATCACTTCTCCCTCTGTTTACTTTTCCCAAGCCTTTATTTAAAATGTATTACTAGCCACACAGCTCAAGATTTAATCTCCAAATGCAGAGTTGTACTCATGTCTACCACTCCTGAAGACATAAAGAATACTCGGGAAGCAGCCTCCTGGATCATCTGATCAAAGCCAGAGCAGCATTGCAATGCAGAGGAGTGCCGCTAATGGTAGGATAAAGAAAAACAAGGCATGTGGTAGGCAGTTATTTTGTGCTCAAAATCTAAGGAGTATGGGCAAAATCCTTTTTAACTCTAACCACTGCCCAGTTGAAGGTTTTTTCCTCCTCTAGCGGTGTTTCTCTTCCTTATCTGATCAAAACTAGGCTTCAACATGTTTTCTACCATTTTGAAGGGACTCTGGATCAGGGGCAGGACAGGTGACTCCTCACTGAGCTGATTTTCTCTGTGGGACCAGGGACCTGGCAGAACATTTCTTTTATCACCTTAAGACTACAACCTCTGATGATGGAGATCCTTCTTTCTGTGTGGGATCTGTTGTACATGTCATGTCCTACAGAAATAATACCCCAAGCCTGCCTCTTCCTCAGGTAGGAGCTGAGCCTCTCTTTGCTGCTCTGGCGATGAAGTGGAATAACGATATTTCTTGTAGTAATATTAATTATAGCCTCTCAAGTTATATCATTGCACAGAGCTCACTTAACAGTTAAAGGTATGAGGGTATTGAACCAGATGCTCAAGGGCTGCTAGTGGCAGTTGCAACTGCAGGAGTCCAACATAAGCTTCTGAGCTGAGTGTTTCCCATGCACTTTGATGGCCTCAGGAGCCTACGCTGAGCTTCTGCTTTTGATCCACTGTTAACAGTATCCAGGTTACCCACTTTAAAACCCGCTGTCTGCCTGTCTCCTGTCTGTGCTTCTTTCCCAGCAGTAGCTGGGACTGAGTCTTCACTGCTAATTCCTGGTGCCACCACAGTTTATTCGCACAGGTACATAGCACTGTTTACTTTTGACTGAAGCATGCTAAAGAAATCCTTTTCCAGGAGGTGAATTCTTCTGGTTCTCTGCATTCGCTGTTCATGATAAGAAGCACATATTGCTCAGCTTGGCTTACACCTGACAAGATGTGTTCAGTTGATCCTTGGTGAGGCTTATAGCAGGAAAGAAGCCACCAACTGCATTTGCTTGCTGGCAATGGGCTATTACAGGCTGCATTTGCTGTCACAGAAACTGGAAGTTTTCATCTGTTAAATATCTGTGGCACAATACAGTAACCTGTGAAGGACTTGCTGAAGAATGAGACAAGTAGAATAGCTGAATGGTAGTTTCTTCGTACATACCAGATCTGAACTTGGGCTCCTTTGCACACAGGTCTCAGCAGAGTTACACTCCATTGACACTATCCTTTAGGTAAGAAATCATTGTGCTTCATCACTCATTGCCTTCTGAAACAAAAATGAGCCTGAGTATGAAATCTTTTTAATTCGTAGTGTCAAAAGACATAGAAAAGACTGAGGTACTCAATGTTTTTGTGCTTACCTCAGTTTCCTCTGCTGCCTGAAAGTCAGCCCTGAAAGACTGCTGGCAGCATCTGTGGAAGTACAGCACCTCCCACAGCAGGGGGAGATACAGTTAGGGATCTCCTCTGCCTGTTGGACACACACAGGTCCACAGGATGGGAAGAGATGCACCCAAAGACACAGAGAGAGCTGGCTGAAATTATTGAAGAAGGAGGTTCATGATGCCTGTGGAAAACAAACAAACAAACAAGCAAACATCTTACCCATCTTCTAGAGGAAAAAAATGGGGAGTTTGGGGAACTACAAGCCAGTCAGGTTCACCTCAGTCCTTGGGAAAGTCATTGAAAAAAATCCTCACTGAAGCTATTTCTAGCAATATGAATAAAAGAGGTGGCTGGGAACAGTGAGCAGGGATTTATTAAGGGCAGATCATGCCTGAGTAACCCAAGCCTTCTGTGGTGAGATGACTGGTTCTATGGACAGAGAAGAGCAGTGGACATTGCATACCTTAAGTTTAGCAAGGCCTTTGAGATGGTCTCCTGTAATATTCCTAGAGCTAAATTAATGATACATGAACCGCATGGAAGGATTACAAGCTAGGCAGAAAATTTACTGGCCCATCAAATTCAAAAGGTGTTGATGAGTGGTACAAAACCCAACTGATAGCCAGTCACCAGTGTTGTTCCTCAGAGACCATATTGAGGTTAATACCATTCAATGCCTGTTATAGCAATCTGGATGATGGGACAGAGTGCACTGTCAATAAATTTGTAGATTACACCAAAGTGAGCGGGAGGAGCAGTCAGTACATTGGAGTTAAGAGCTACTATTTGGAGGGATTGCAAAAAATGGGCTGATAGGAACCTCATGGAGTTCAATAAAGGCAAACATGAAGCACTGCATCTGATGCAGAATAATCCTGGATGGCAAGTCAGTCAGCCGAACAGCTAGGAAATACCGTAACAGAAAAGGAGCTTGGGGTCCTAGCTGACAGCAAACTGAATTAGCAATGTGCTCCTACAGCAAAAAGGGAAGCCACAGCCTTGGCTGTTATTAGCAGCAGCACTGCTGTTAGGGTGAGGAAACGGATCCCCGTCCTCTGTTTGGCACTGGTGAGATGATGCCTGGATACCAAGTCCAGTTGGAGATGTACCAATATAAGAAAGGCATTAATGCACTGAAGCAAGCCCAGCTGAGAACAGCTAAGGTGACATGGAGCACATGATGGGGAGCGGCTGAGGGAACTGGGTTTGTTCAGGTACAAATACCTACTGGAAATCTGTGGCAAAAACAGAGGCAGACTCCTCTCAGGGTGTGCATGGCTGGGATAAGAGGAAATAGGTGCAGTCTGGAAGATGGAATTTTCAACTTGATTTGAGGAAAAACTTCTGTGCCATGGGCATGGTCAAATGGAACAGGGACACAGAGAGCTGTCAAGATTTCTACCCTTGGAGATAATCAGTGCTCAGCTGGACAACCTGCTCTAATTGGGCTTGCTTCGATCAGGAGACTGGAGTGCACAGGGACCTTCTGCAGCCTTCCCTGCTTGATTTTGTGGTTCTGTGAGTTCACATACCGGTATCTGGGGAATTACTGGTGGAGCACTGGCAAGTGCTAAAACATGATGAGAGGAGAAATATTGTAATTTTAATAAATTAAAAAGGAAAGAAACTCCTTCATAGATGCTTATGGGAATTGGCCATCATGATAATACTAGCAGAATGAGTGAACTTAACTTACTCTTAGTGAACTTAAATCATGTGTTTGGAGGTTAAACTGTATGTAAGAGAGAACAGCCAAATAAAAAAGGTATCTAATTAAAGCCTGTTAGTATATTGTATATGATACATTAAGTAAAATCTCTTGGAAGAGATTTGTTACACACAAACATATCTGGTCTTGGGGTTTCATGTTAAATATCAACATCTGAGGCACAGAAGTAAAAAGTTAGAACAACTTTTAGGCCTGCGATTGTCAGCCCCACTCTAGTAAGCCATCTCAAGATTTGTTGCCTGTTATGCTTATCACATTACCCTAACATGCCTTGGTTATGAGACCTGACATGTGCCTCTTACTGCTCACTGATAAAGACAGGGCAAGCCATTGCCCTACCATTACACTTTTAATGCAAGGAAAGGTGTAACAAACATATTTTGTTAGTATTTTCTTTCCAACTTTGAGTTCTATCCAGTCAAACAGAAATGTTTCTCTTTGTGCTCTCTGCGAGGAAATAGCTGCTAAGAGTCTCTTTAGCCTTTGTTAGCCACTTTTAGAGGCCATTTCCCACAAATGACAATATAAGGTTGCCCTCGTGTGGTTAATGAGAGAAATATAGGCCAGGGGAAATAAAAAAGCAAGATAGCTTGGCAAAACGAGGTTACTGCTGTCCTTCTCTTAGCCATTGCTTCTTCCTTCATCTTCCCAGCTCTTTTTAAAACGTGCAAAAAACCAGCAGGTCCTCCTCAGCCCTGCACACACACGTGCCTAATGTTCCCTTTACTTGCAGCATGCTTGACCTTCATTGAAGTAAGTGGACTGTATTTTTTGCACCTTTCGATCTTCTCTGATTGCTCCTATTCGCAGCATGTGGACAACTGAGACTGATGTACTCGCAGTGGGACACCAGATGGACATGAGCCAGACAGGTTACCTGACACAGCAAGAAGAGCCTTTGGGGCGAGGAACCACGACCATCAGAATGCATGGATTAACCTTTTACATTCCTTTAGAGAGCTGTGCTTTAGAGAAGATGTGAGACAGCAAGTCTGATTCCAGAGAGGACCACAAGTGTCCTTGGAGGGACAGACCAGTAAGGGAGAACAGGAAAAATAAGCAGAAAAAACGTAAGATAGGAGTATGAAAATCACCCTTGCATTTGTAGGCAGTTGGTAAAAGAGAGCAAGGTTGGTCTGGTCTCCATCTCCATGAACGGAACTGGAAGTAGTGGGTTTCAACTGCAGCGAAGGGTTGATTCAAAGAGAAAAGATTTAAATAACAGATATAGTGAAGCTCCCGAATCAGACCAGTAGATCTATGTGTACGGTTATCTGGTTCCACATGCTGATCTTTAACCTTGCTGTACAAATCCTTTCCTCATGTTTTCTTTTGCCTTGGCCAATTCTGTCCTGCAGTCCATGGACTTCTGTACTCTCAGGGCTCACATGCAGTACCCTGCTAGTTGGAGACTTTCTGTGTTTTCTGATCAGCCTCTGACTTGTGTCCTGGCAAGACACTGAAGAAGTGTGATCCAGAGGGGGGGAACATCCGCATCCAGGATGGCACACTCAGGGGAGCCCCATGAGGAGGGATGATCTTCATGCGTTACTGACTGCTGTGGCCTACCACAGCTGGCAGAGGTTTCTGGAGGCATCTTCTGGTACACTCAGGCCACAGGGCTGGTGCATGTTTGAAAGGTGATGTCAGAGTTGTGTGCAAGGCTTTATTGGGCAATAAATGTTAATATTCCTCAGCCCTGATTGCCAACGTGTTTCCGGAATGGCTTTGTTATTTTTATTAAGTAGAAGATGAAAAACTGGTGGGAGAAAAAGCAAATGGCTTTAGAAAGGCCCCAGTAACTTGGATATCACCTGACTGGAGGCAGCAGCCTTTGACCACATCCTCCCAGAAAGCTTCAACGCAAATGAAGAGTGCTTTGTTATGCAGTTGTACCTGGTCGTTTGCCAGTTTTGACCTTAGAGTGATCAGCCAGCCTCAGGAAACAGGATTTGCAATTGCCCCTATTTCACACTAAGCAAACATTATTCCTGCCATAAATTCTTTGAGGCAGGGCTTCTATCTTCTGGATGTTATTTAATCCCAAGCACGTCGATGCTTAGTAAACAAACACTGTCATGACTATGTTTAAGCATTAATTTGTCCAGTCTCTTTTCAAACCCAGCTATCTCTTGACATCCTGTACTCACAAATAACATTTTTCTTCTTAACTTTCTGCAGATCCTCTGCCAGAAAAACTCTGTAGCAACTCCTTCTGCTCATACAGATGAAAGCTCAGTTTCCCATACTCACTGTCCAGCGATTTGAGAACAGGAGTTTTCTCCCCAGACAAGGTCATCCAGCCTGGAGAATGCCACCTGAAGAAGGCCAAGTGATGTAGATGGTGGGTGTTAACTCTTCCAAGTTAACTCCCCCAAATTCTCCCTGATTGCTTCCTTTGCCTCTTCTTCACTTAATCGTCTTAAATCATACAGGTAGAATTCCTACCATTTCTCAGGATATGCTGCACTCTTTTCAGTGACACCTTAGAATTGCAGAACTCACTGGATCAGTTCAGTAGCAGTCCAAATGTCCAGTGCTAGAGGGCATGCATGGTAGTCCAGACATGGATGTGTCCAGGATGGAAGTGAGGTTTGAGTCTCAGCTCTTCTCTGAGGCAGCTTGGTTTCAGAAGGTTGTCGTCTTTATGAGCTGTGATTGGGAAATCTATATTCTGCAGAGATAGGGGGATGTAGGAAGGGGTGGGGGAATAGAAATGTCTCAGCTCTTTTTCAAAAGAATCCCAGCGGGGCTGGTAGAAAGGACTTCTGGGATCTCCCACCCAACCTCCTCTTCATGTCAGGACTACCAAAGCTCTAGATTAGGGCAGCTGTGGCTTTGTCTAGTCAAGTTATGGAAGCTGCCAAAGTCAAAGATTCCCCACCTGTCTAGTGAACTGCTGCAGGCCTGCAGCAGCATCTGGGGAAGGAGCTTTTCCTGATGTGTGACTTCAACCTCACAGGTGGCAATTTGTGGTGCTGCCCCTTCTTATGTTGCTTGATACCACTGTGAAGAGTTTGGCTTTCTTCTTTTTGTAACTGCCTTTCCAATGGTTTATCAGTTATTGCATTATTGCCCCCTGCTTTTCCTCTCCTCTTTACCAGATTAAATAAATTCATCTCCCTCCACCTCTTTTCACAGGCCATGTGCCACAGACTCCTCATTACTTTGGCCACCCTGAACCGGACTCTCCACTGTTATCACCTAGGAGAGGGGTTGGACATCTACCATTTAGATGTCGAGGAAAATGTGTTGCTCGGATTAAATCAACTGAATCACAATTAAATGCAGGTGCTCAGCTGTGGGAAGACATCAAGCTGTGGTGTATTTATTATTTAAAGCAGATGAATGCTAGGAGCAATCAGGATTCAGTGTATCACCTCATCCACTGGAACGGGAAAGCAGAAAAAATGCTGATCTGGTCAGATAAAATCTCGCCATGACTGGACTGAAAAAAACCCCCAAACCCAACCAAAAGAAGACCTGCATCATCAATTCTGATTTCAGTGTCTGGTAGTGAAAATATCCCAGACAGAGGAGCACACTGAATTTTTCTTTCAGATTCCTGAAAAAATAAGACAAGCTCCTAGAAAAATCTAAGGCCTAGAACCTCTGGTTTTTATCAGAATCCATGGCAGTCTGTTTTTTAATGTAAATACTCCTTGGCTATGTCACTGGTTTTATAGACTTATTGCTTATAAACCAAATCACGTCATCATTGGTACTTTCTTTGACCCTTGTTGTAGTTAAAATATTACTCAAAGGACAATCACACCTTTGTGCATTCAGTGTTTGCTGAACACTCATTCTGGATCCTTGCATTTTTGTGATTGTTGGGAGCAAGAGCACCACCCAGGGATAAGACCAATACCATCGAAATTGCTTGCAATCATTTTGCATTTTTCCCAGCTCTTGTCATTAAAATTTCCTTTCCTTAGCAAAAGCTTAATTTTAAATTAGCTAAAACTGTTCTTCTATTTCCTAGGAGAACGCAAGCCAGAAATTTGGACATATTAAACAAAAAAACCTAAGAAATGGTTTTCAGCCTTCACATTTTTGAGCATCTCAAAGGAAGGAAATGTTTTTGCTAGTAGGATAAATTTTTTTCTGCTTACCTCAAATTTTGCCTGTATTTGAACAAAACAAAGGCTTTAGGGAATAAAAAGGTTAGCAGACATTCTGAAATGCAGGAATAACAGGACATGATAATGGTCAGATGGTTGGGAAGACAGAGGTTAATGGGAATAGAGGCAGATAGACACAAAATATCTCAATAGAAGGGATGCAGAAGTGAGACTAGAGGCTAATCTGGGTGTGAATTGAGAAAGAAATTACGAGATTGGAATTTTAATAGGACCTAAAGCTAGTTGGTTGAGGACACTGTTAGCTAGAACAAGAGGAGAGACCAAAACGACAAGAAATAAGTAGAAGTGGATACCTTTTAAACTAAGAAAAAAAAAAATCTTATTATCCTTATTATCAGCGAGATCTGGACAGGCTGGAGAGTTG
>NW_010159645.1:0-525 GCF_000695765.1 Mesitornis unicolor
GCTGAGGGGTGGAGGAGGTTTAGATCCAGGGCCGGGCGGTGCTGAGGGGGCCCCGGTGCCCCCCGTTCTCCAGCAGCCAGAGCTGGAGCCTGGAGCTGGGCAGCACCAGCCGGGAGCGCTGGAGCTGCACCCCTGTGCTGCCCGTGCTCTACAACTGCAGCGTCCTGCTCTGCAGGTGCAGGGCATCACACCGTGTCTCCATCACTGTGCCCTCAGTGTCCCCATCCCGATATCCCCATCCCGATGTCCCTGTCCCAGTGTCCCTATCCTGATATCCTCATCCCAATGTCCCCATCCTGGTGACATCCCCATGTCCCCATCCCTTGTTCCTGCGTCCCTGTCCTGGTGTCATCCTGGTGTCCCCGTCCTGGTGTCCCTGTCCCGGTGCTGTCCCAGTGTCCTCATCCCCCTGTCCCTATCCTGGTGTCCCCATCCCAGTGCTATCCTGGTGTCCCCATCCCAAAGTCCCCATGTTCCAATCCTGATGTCCCCATCCCCATGTCCCCACGTCCCCGTGTCCCCATG
>NW_010159646.1:0-390 GCF_000695765.1 Mesitornis unicolor
TGAGGGAAAAATCCCAATTTCTGAAATAAAAGCCCCAATTTTTAGGTGAAAATCCCCATTTTTGAGGGAAAAGCCTCCATTTCTAGGTAAAAATCCCGATTTCTAAAGTAAAAATCTCAAATTTGAGGTAAAAATCCCCATTTCTGAGATGAAAAACCCATTTTTGAAGGGAAAAGTCCCCATTTCTGAGGAAAAAAGCCCAATTTCTGAGGTAAAAATCCCAACTTTTGAGATAAAAATCCCAATCTTTGAAGTAAAAATCTCAAATTTTGATGTAAAAATGCCCAATTTCTAGGTTTAAATCCCCATTTTTGAGGGAAAAAATCCCATTTTCAGGTAAAAATCCCAATTTCTGAAGTAAAAATCCCAACTTTTGAGGTAAAAATCCCA
>NW_010159647.1:0-15534 GCF_000695765.1 Mesitornis unicolor
GTGATTCTGTGATTCTGTGATTCTGTAAATGCACCTTGTACAAGCCACAAAGACTGACTGTGGTGCTGTTGTTGACTCAGTAAACCCAAGCCCACCAATATAGGCTTTATATAAATATAGCTGTAAAGGACTCAGATAAGGCATAGGAAAACTGTGGCGAGGACTTGGGAGAGCAAAAATAGCTACTGTGGGCTGGAGACAAATTACAGTGCAAGAATAGGATTATATAGCTTTGCTAAATTGGGGGAAAAGGGCTCTTCTGAAGTCATCTGGACGTCTGTTTATGTTCCTAGGTTTGAGGGTCTATGTTAGTTGCCTTAGTGCCTTATTAGATTTTTAAATATATTTTCAAAGTAACACTTTCACCTCAGAAGCCAGACCTTGTAATTACTAAAGTAATAACTGTATCTAGCAATGGAGGACAAAGTCCCCTAAAGTAAATTATTTTTATCTTTATATCTCATTATATTTAAATGGGGAAATGTATGTTGTTTTCATAACTATACAAATATATACAGCATATGATGATAAGCAGGTAAGAATAAGCCCTCTCTTCCAATCTGCTGAAGTTTATGTGTTCGTGCAATTTCAGTTTTCAGATGTTCTGAACATTCTTGGAAATCTCAGAGTTAAAGTTTCCAGAATGTCTTTTAACATTCTCATTACCGTTATGGACATCTGTATACTCCATTGAATGAGTATATGAAAATATGAGAATATAACTTCTGTATACTCTTTTGTTACTAAAAAAACCCAGGCCTTATGACTGAAGAAGAAAATTAAGACGTTTCAGAAGAACAGTGATTAACACCTTGACATGATGTAGCCTTTGTAGGCAGCTCAACCCACACAGCTGCTTGCTCACTTCGCCCACTGTGGGATGGGGCTGAGAATCAAAAGGATAAAAGTCAGAAAACTCATGTGTTGAGACTAAGATAGTTTAACTGGTAAGGCAAAAGCTGCGTGCACAAACAAAGCAAAATGAGGACTTCATTCACTGTCAGTTCCATGCTAGCACAGGACAAAATGAGTCTTCAAATCTCATGTAACCTTAGGTGCTAAAACATTATTTCTTCAGTCTTCATTGTGTTGTCCCCTGCAAAAGAAAATATCAACTTTATTTTTCATTCTCAGAAGAGAATTCTATTTCTTTCTTTTTCTGATTAACTATACTCAGATACGTTGTTAGATTCTGAATTTGCTGAAATATCTTGCAGAAGTGATTGTCATTATCAGCATTATGCTGATTGCAAGCATCTGCTTATGTAGCCAAACAAGCAAACATATTTTCAATGTATAAAATCTAAGCAAGAGAATAAGATTAAAAATTATGACTATACAAAAATCAGTGTCAATGCAGCATGTGATCAGTTCTGGACACATAAAAGTCAAAAACTGTATAGCTTTATTACAGCTGTGGGGCTCTGATTAGATTTTGGTGAGCTAACAATTCTTATTAAGCAGCAAAGGCAAAGAACAAACCCAGTCAACATGGTTTTTCTCATGGAAGAAAAATTCCTTAGGGGGGGAAAAAAAGCATTCCAAAGGGTGAGGCTTCTTTTGCATCCATTAGGGATAGAGTAGACATACAAAACTGATACTGAAAGACTTCAGTATGTACAAAAGCTAGGAACCACATTGATATTTTTGAAGCTTCACACTAAAGGCAGAAATGTAAACTTGATTAGTGCATTCTTAATTATTCCTAATGTCACATTGATTGAATATGAATTCAATTACATTTATTTTTCAAATAGGTACTTATTTACATTATTTAAAATTCATGTCAACAACATACTATTGTAGGAAGGACTATCAATGAACAACTTCAACTCTTCACATGGACAAGTTTCTCTTCTCAAGTTTGTTAAGGAAGCTTGGCTGTTTCTCAAAGAATTCTCAACATACACAAAATATAAAATTTTGAAGATTTTGCAGGTAAAGTAGCACCTGAGAGTTTCTAAAATGGTACATTTTAGAGAATTGTTCCGTCTTTCATATGGTAAATCCTAATTATATTGAGACAATCTTAATTATTGTCTTTCTTTCTTTCTGTCTTTCTTTCTTTCTTTCTGTTCAGATCCTCACATCTGACATTTCCAATGATCAGGTAAACAAAGCACACTTTACTCAAACATTTTCAGAACCTAAGATAACTGAAGCTTCACACAGCATGAATAATAAAAAGTGATTCTAGTAGTCATACTGTAATAGTCAAGTAAAGAAAACTGACTCCTTGATCCTAGCTTTTCTCTTGTTGGGAGAAAACAGGATCTCTCAGGCAATAATATTTAGAAATCTGCATAGTCCACCTTCCTTTAATATCCTCTGTTTCCCTCATTCTGTTGTACTACTCAAATGGTCTTTAGGAAGCAGCAGTCATGATATTAAAAAATACAGACATGATTTACTATCAATTTGTCAAATTGTTCATAGTTTTTGTCAAATTTAAATCTGACTGCTAGTCTGCCTGATATCTTATTGCCCATCTTACTTATGTAAAGTTCAGTAACAGAGATGGAGAAAAAATGCTGACAAAATGGAGACAAAATACTGCTGGAAACTTTTCCAAACACATAGAATACTACTAGTTTCTATTTTTTACTAACTCTGATCCTTTGCATAACCTTGCATAAAGTCTGCACTGTGTATGCCCCCTCCCTGGAAGAGTTCAAGGACAGGTTTGATAGGGCTTTGAAAAATGTGGTCTAGTGGAAACTGTCCCTGCCCATGGCAGGAGGCTTGGAACTAGATGACTTTTAAAGTCCCTTCCAACCCAAACCATTGCATGATTCTACGATTCTACAGTATTTGAGATGTGTATGAGATTTCTTTGTCTTTTCTGGCATCCACAAAGATTTTTTTATTTAAATCTATTGAAAATAAAACCTGTATAATCATACTTACCACGTTAAAAAAAACAACCCACACACTCTCCCCCCGCCCCAAAAAAAAAAACTCCAACAAAACCAAACCAAAGCCTAGAAAGGAAATATGCATATGCACTTTTCAAATGAGAATAAATTTTTAAAAAATGAAACAAATCAGGAAATTTACAAAATGCAGGTATTTTATAACATTCTCAGATAACATCTGAAACAGGCAGGTTCAGTGTTGAATAAATACACATTAGCATTTTGCCTGAATTATTACTGTAATGCAGATGTCAAATTATCGGTGACATGTGTCAATAGTGCATGACTCAAAACCATATAGTAAAGAAGACATTGGTGTTTAACCCAATATTAGTTCATTTATGAATCTCACTCAAGGAAGGAAAGTATAATAGGAGAGGAATCATTACAGCTGAACACTATTTCTGTAGAAGACTTTGTATGCACTCATGTAAAATCTATGCATGACAGAGTTATCTTACCACAACAGATAGGAAAACAGCTGTCCTCCTCAACTTTTAATGTCAATGACTTCTTTGCAAAACTTGCTAATTCCACAGGAGAGCATGAGGAAGTCATAATACAGAAGCATTTTGAAAGTTTCAGATCAAAAAGATGACCAATTGAAAGCACATTACACTTTGTAGCCAGTTCTATAGCTGTTGACTGCTATAACATGGTTATATATATATAACATGGTTACTGATCACCAAATAAATCAAGCATGAGACTGAAGACTATCTTTTGCTGTCATGTAGGAACAAAGTCCTTATGTCTGATATTTACTATTATCCCACAATAAAAACAGAATTGACTATCAAGTTTGAGGAAAGACAAGTATGCAATGCCAGTATTTAAAATTCTTTGTCAGTAAGAGAATCAGTAAAATGTAAATACAGTGTCACATTTTGAAGCTAGTAGACCCGTTAAGGATATGATATTGGAATGACATCAAAGCAAACAAACAAACAAACAACACTGTTAGAAAGGAATAAAATAATTTTTATTGTTCTTTCAGGGAAATAATTTTTTTGCTATTATGCTAATGAATTACTTTATGTATGACTGAATAGGGCTATGAAGAAAATAGTTTGGAGCTGGCAAAGCCATCTCTTCCCTGTTAAATGGGACAGATTCCAGCTTTTAGCTTACTCCACATCCTAAACAAATCTCTCTCCAAACATCCAGCATTAACCTATAATCATACCTATCTTGTCTCTAGCACCAAATATGTGTGACTCCACACACATCTGAGACCATTATAGCTCTTTCATCTTTCATTTTAAAGAACATGTCTGGAAAGCTGCACTGCCAGCTCTGAAGTCTGATAAAATAAGAATCCCCAAGCAGTACTTGCAGTGATATTTGAATCCAACTCTGTATTGCGTGTGGATCAAGTCCAGGCAGACATTATAAATTAGAGAATCATACTGAGAGACTAATGGCAAAAAGCTCATAAGTGCAAAGCTAGCTTTGTCGTAAAGAGAGAGACCATTCATTTGGCTAACTGTTTCCAATCACTGACCATGTTAATTAGGAGAATGAGGCATGAAACAGCAATAGGCTGAGGTCTTGCCAATCCATTTTATTTCTATGCAAGGATATATGTGAGGCTGAGTAGAAGCCTTTTTAAGACTATCAGATCATTCAGCTGTACATCCTACTGGCTGAAAAGGCAGTCATGGGTTGGGTAGAGAAGAGAGACATGCATGTTTTCTACTGCTCTCTAGCATCTTTCATCACAGTTCCTAGACAGTATCTTATGTTCAATTATATTTGATTAAATACACAATCTTGAACCCACTTACCCTCTTTAGTTTTGCAATACTGCCTTTCAAAAGTCTGTTTGAATTTATCACAAAGTTCTCTGATCCTCAGCACAAACAAGGACAACAGCCTGGTTCTCATGTCTGGTGCTGAGCTGTGGTATAAATAAATAGAAAAACGCGAAGGGAAAGCTCCTAAATATACTGACACTTGTGGTTTGAGCAAACCACACAGGAACACATTGCTATGATGTTTAGGTGTCAAGAGTAATAACTTTTGCTAGTATTTTGGTGTACTCATTTAAGTGTTGTCTGATATAGTCTGTGAAAAGTGGCACTCAAGGAACCTAGCACCACATGATTCTCTCTCCAGTTCTCCAAAGTAGGTTCTAGTCTTCTAGACCAGAAATTCTCAAGCAGGAAGTATTTTCTTGCTGCAAAGGCAGCCTAGAAGAAACACAGGCCACCAAAGAGGCTTTTAAGTTTACCTGTTACTACTGCTCTGCACTACAATGAAGCATTTAGTTACCAAAAAGAAGCTTGAAATGAAAAGCCATTCTGATATATTTTCAAAGATTTAAAATGGTCACAATTGATGATTCTTAATAAGAGAATTAAGTGTTGGAACCGCAAAGATTTACTTTCAAAATATTGTCTGGAGCTTTGACTTTGATTCTGTGGCTTTAGTGACAAATACGAGTAAAAATCTGTTTAAAGACAACCTTGGGTTCACTACAAAAAACCTGATGATTGTTTCTACACTGTTCCCAGACCTCAGCATTCACATTTTTAAGGGCAAGTGAATTCTGGCACTTGCTGTCAATACTGTGATGTAGCAGCTGCTTTCAGATGATGAGACTGCAAGAATTAAGATACATTGTTAACTACCATTGTAGAGTATCTCATCAAAAATACAATGAATTGTTAATACCTTGAATTTGGAGTCAGGCCTTTACAAAAAGTTACTTGGCTACTTTCATTGTCACTGTGCTCCAGAGTAAAATTGAGAGACTGATGGAGATATTTATAAAATTATTTGAGTGTTCCAAAGAGCTACATATTTAAATAATTTTAAAGTAATCTTATTCAGTATTAATATTTTTTGAGAAAGAAAAGGGATGGCCTTTCTTTTGATCCAGAAAATAATTTTAGGTATATTCAAAAACTATGTAGAAGGAAATTGAGAGAAAATTGAAGGAAATTGAGAATATTTCATACTTAAAGATGTATTTCATACTTGACAGCGTGTTGCTAGATAGAGCTGCTGCAGATATTATCCAGGTCAGCAATAACCAAACTTTAAAAAATTATAATGTTTTATGTGAGCAATAGTATATTTCTTTACCACCCGATTTTTAACTGAAGACATTCCGGATGCAATGTGATTTCACAGTCTAGGCCAATTATCATAGCTTTGTTTGGAGGCCTGCACTAGATCAGCCTTGTGCCACTCTAGTGTCTTAAACAATAGAGCCATGTAAGTTAGGGATTCAAATAGACTTTCTAACAAAATCTGTGTTCACAGAATTCACAGGATCTGAATTAGTCACAGTGGCTAGGAGAAATCATATGCAAAGTATGTCTATTTCAGCATTATCTTCCTGGGAAACCACATGACAGTGCTTCAAAATATGTTCTATTGGAAAATGATATCCTTGAGAGTTGTTAATATTCTGGTGACAGGAGAGAAAAATGTGAAAATTACAGCAGATTACAAACACTGGAAAAACATATTTTCATATTCTGATGTGTAATTACATATCAACTGCTTAGTCTTTTTTTGATTAAATCAAACCAGAAGTTGTTTCTGCAATAATTTATTAGTTTTCAATTGTGGCAGCCATTAACATATCTCAAGGGAATTTAAGAATTTACTTTAATAGTATTTTGTTTAAAAATTTCCAAAAGTTGCTTTCAGTCATACTGTTAGAATAAAAAAATGTAAGCTCTTTAAGCACTTTATTTTTAGTCTTTTTAATTTACTTTTTTTGGCAGTGTATTTTTTAATGTATTCAGGCTTAAATATCCACTTCCATGCTCATAGGTAAAATCACAGACACTTCAGGACACAGGAGTGATGCTGCATTCTGGAACTTTGCTGCTTTAGCTTCACAGTTAGGTAGAACCAAACCATTATATTTATCTACCCCTTCCTAATAAAAAAGCACACCCAGTCAAGCAGATTACTGGAATTAACAGATTTTTTTTTTCCAATGAGTTCATAGGAAAATCTAACTTTCTGTCTCTTCAAAAAACAAATGCACTAAAGATCTTTGGTATTTTTCAAACGTTTTAGGGGAATAAACAAGTATTTAAAATATTTCAAGATACCCAAGATTTCAAGGTTAAAGATAGATCTGGAAATACAACTACAGTCTGATAAAACAGTAGAGTGGAAATTTATCCTGAAGAAGTAGCTTTAGCTAGCTCCTCATCCACTATGCATATTCCTGTAATATTGTCTTGTGGGTTCTGTCTAAGTGCCAGATTTAGAGCTGTAGAGCATCCTTGAGTCTAAGAGTTTCATGCTCACTACAAAACTAAACCATATTTGGATATATCAGAGCTGATGAATCTGGAAGTGCTCTGCAGCTCTAGCCTTGTTCTCATTCGGTATCAAGCAAAATCAAATGTCCTTCAGGGCTTTTTCTCCACTGCTCTCCTTCCACTTCCTGTACACTGAGCACATGGACCAGAAATAAGCTGGGATGTTGTCCTACCAAGTACCCAATTAGATTTTTATATGAAGCCAACCTACTACTAAATGTAGACTGGCTGTCTTAAAGCTTGATCCTCTAGCCCTGAAGCCAGTCAATAAGTTTAGCTACTTTCATTAGTACATGAGAAACCCAGTGAGTTCTTTGCAGTAGCTATGGATGTCTCCCTTTTTGCAACTGTCAAGTTGACTTCTTAGTATATTTCAGAATAAAAGGTGCTAGTGTTCCTTTGATATGTATGGTTTTCTGCCCAGCAAGTAAAATGCATATTTTATTACACACTATGATATTCTGTAACTGCACAAGGACGAATTTATTAATGCCCACAAATGGGCATTAATAAAGATTATGAAGCAAAACAACTCTCAGACCATCATCTGCCAGAATTCTTATATATTTTACCTTCATTGTACTTTATTGCAACATCTGTATGAGGGAATTCAGACAGACGTAACATACAGAGCTTGTATAATAACTTGCGCTTCTCTGTTTTAAACCCAAAGGAAGCAGTGTTCCTACTATCACTAGTCAAAACAAACATGCTTCTATGCAATTATAACATCCTGACCTTTTAAAGCTGTATATTAAATATTTGAAAGCATGTAGTGCTAGTGAGTGTTGTGGATTATTTTTGGCATTAGCCTCCTACACTCACATGAATACAAATTGACTATCAGAAAAAATGCTAGGAAAATTAATTTAATACTTTCCCCCTCAATCTTTGGGTAATGTTTTCCTACATTAGACTTTTTGAATTAGTATTTACAGATGTATGTTGCTATTTAGAGTTACATACACATGTACATGTTTTAATATATGTGAGTATATAGATATAAAATACATAGTAGTCAACATTGAATATGGAAATACTCTCATGTGCATATCTGCACAGGCACACACAAATACTTCATCTGTTCAAGAAAGATACTTTTATCACAAAAATCTTTGTTGTATGTAAACTCCAGCAGGTTCAGCAAACATTTATTAAGAGCATCATGAAAGAGAGCTGCTAACAGACACACCTCACACAGAAAGAAAATTAGAAATATTTTAAAATATATGTACCTCAAAGTAGTTCCAAGATTTACAGTTTGCTATATCTATTTGTAAACAATTGCATTAGGATATCTGAGATGACAGACTGTATTTTCCAGTATATTTAGGCACATAGAGCTGAGCTGAGCTGATGCAGGGTATATGCCTTTGTCAATGCATTTCCCAGTCTAGCATAGTAGTCCACAGTTATCAGCAATTTAAAGGAATTTATTTACTTGTCAGACAGAACTTCTGCTCTGCTTACTTACTTACTACCTACAGCTGAAGTGCACACTGGTTATTTGGATTGATGGTATAATCTTCAACCCAGTAGGACTAAAGCTGCTACATTAGTCTCTAGAATTGATCTTAGTTCAGATTCTTAAAACAGCCCAACATAAAATAGCCCTCGAATGAATACTCTGTCCTCTACCCTTTTCTTGCAGACATTTACAAAAGCACCTAAGATAGATATCTTAATTCAGTTTAAAATAAATTAAAATTCCTACATCACCACGGCTGCTTTGAAAATTACTTTTAACAGCAACTGGATCTTTTGATGCCTGAACAATTTTTGAAAATCTAACTTCAGGAGGCTTCTCAAGAACACTAAGGTGAGAAATCAGATCAGAACACAGCAGTTCCTGTGTTTCAGTACTGTGCTTATAACATTTGTATCCTTCCAATCTTCTGTTTATTTAAGATGAAGAGGTTTATGGTAGATTAAAATAAATAGAAAAAATGCATCTGAATTATTATGTTTATTCAGTGATGGGCATGGAAAGGTGTTCTTAACAAATAAATTTTCATGTTAACTTCTAGGCAAGCTTTAAAAACTGTTGTATTGAAACAGAAAAATATTCTAAGTTTAAATCATCCAGATGTTCCAGATTTCATTTTTTTATTGGACCAAATAAAGTTAACAATAAAAGTCATTGTTACAGCTGGGAAATTTCCTATGTTTAGCATAAGCAATGTAAAAAGGTAAATTTTAAAAATATGACTGATGTTGAGCATATGACTCAAGATTTTTCTGATTAATTCTAATGTATATGTAACAGATCAGTTCAGTATGTGAGCTGAATCACCCATCTCCAACATTTTTAAAAATCTTACTACAGGTCTTATTCCCCACAGTATGCTGACAGGAATCTTTGACCAGTATTCCATATGTGAAAACTATCTAGTTGATATAATATCTCAAGTTATTATTTAAAAACTATTTGTGCTTTTGAGGTTCCATATGACCAAAAAATGACATCTAAGTAATATATTTATGATCTGAGAGACATACAACAGAAATAAATATAACAGCCATGAAAAAATAGCATTCTCTAAAAGCCAAGAAAACTGGATGCTGTGTTTTCATTAATATACGTTGAGAACTGGGATGGTCTTTTTCTTTTGCCATGGTATTTCCCCCTAGAGTAAACAAGTACTAGCTGTGTCTGGTAAATCTCCTGCAAGGGAACACTTCTCAAGATTCTCTGCATCTTACCTTCTATGCACGTTTGTTGTGTTTTTAAGTCCTTCTTGGTCTTTATACTGTGTTTATAATACTGTGTCTTTCATGTGGCTCATGTACTGTTTTTCTTTATGTTTGGGTAAGTAGGACATTCTTTCCTGGAGCTGTAACCCTGTGTTTTTTATTTGCAGCTCAGTCCAAAGTATAGTGAAGGAGAGATGCACACTGACTTAGTCACAGCTACAGAAGCTGATCCCTTTCTAAATAAGGTAATGACCACACTCACCCACCCTCAAAAAGCCAAAAAGGAACAAAAGACCTCTGCCAAACACATCTAGACAAAAAAAAGGCATATGTTTTAGTGGACTGAATGCTTATTAGCAGTTACAGTACTTTACATGTGTTCATGGAGGGCATCTTCCAGCTTAGTTTAATCAGAAAAAATATGCCTTGCACTCTTCAAGATGGTTTGGCAGCATGAATCAAGCTGTAGCAGACAGGCACAATTAGAAATTTCACTTAAGATGTGTGTACCCGATCCAAATATAATCACCAATAAATATATAACTCTAGAGACAGTCACAGCAGTGTAAAACATAACAATTTTCTGTTTCTCTCTCACGCATAATTTAAAATTCACTTATGTCTTCTGAAGAAGAACTTTACAATTAAGAAATTCCAGGGAAATCAAGTCATTTTACCACTACACATCTCAAGATTTCCAAGGAGTTTTCTGCATAAACCATTAAGGACAGTACTTGTACTTTATCTCAGTATTTTGTTCTGTTTTGTTTTGTCTTGTTTTGTTTTGTTTTTCCTTGCTGTTTGGTCTCCTGCTATGAACATGGAGAATGTTAGCTTTACCTTGTAATCTCATTCATTCTGTTAAAATAGTAGTCAATCAAGCCAAAATGTTCTCTGCTCATCCCTCGTATGGAGCACATCAGGCACAGTGTTTACAACATACAGCTGAATCTATGTGCTTAATGGTTTACAGAAGAAAGAAACTTAGTAGACTTAGGAATTTCATTGGCTGTAGAAATATAGATTTCCTCAGCTGCTCCACCTAAAAGAGTCATGGCTTCTCTCTTATATCAAAACAGCTGAATTCTCCTGCTGTAGCAAGCAGATGTTAATCACTTTGTCAAGTGTGTGAACAGAAAGAAGCAAGACATGGAGAAAGGAATTATTAGACAAGAATAGAGTTATGTGTGTCCTCAGCTGGACACTTGACCATGTAGTGATATGTGGGTAGGGTGGGACTCAGAAATATGGTTGTAATAAGCTGGAGAGCAAGAATATAACATTAGAGAACATAACTAAAGTGATTGCTAAGGTAATGGGAGTAGATACGTGCTTGACATTTAGAAAAGACTAAGTAGCAAGGGAAAGAATGCTTGACAGGTGAGAATCAAATGACCTGCCTTAGAGTCAAGAGCATCACCAAATTATTTTACACAAAACTAGCAAATAAGTGTAATATGACAAATGACTGACAGTCGTTACAGAGGAAAGCCAGGTTTCTTTATACAAATAATCTGCTTGTTTATACTTTTATCAGTCTCTTAATGTGATGTGTTATATGTGTCTGCACTACTGGAAATTATGTTACTGCCAGTTTAATGGATTTATTGGATTATTCCCTGCTTGGCTTTATATGTTTAATTTGTGTATTTTCTTTTACTTCCAAAGAAATGAAATATCCTCGTAGGCAATACAGATAATTGAATTTCTATTCTGAAATCAATATAAGCTTTAAATGTTCAAGAATAATTCCCCAAATAGCATAGATTGTTTAGCTCTTTCCTGAATCAGACATCTTGGTAGAATAGCTCCTCTGACTCTAGTGAACTAAGCAGATAAACAAATACAAATATCTAATGCTGTTCCAAAAAAACATAGAAGAAAACAATATCAATTCCTCTTAAAACAACAGCAAAATTTCTTTTCACTTCACCATACTATACTGTATTCTATAGTACTAATATTCACCAACAAAATTGCTTAATTTAATTAAGGATCATAGCTTTACTGAAAGATAGTGACAGGTGTTGACTAGTCAGCTAATTATTTCACAAAAGAGAATTTGCAAAGTCATGAGAGAATTGTATTTTATGCCATTCACAATTCAGTTAGTTGTCCCTGCGTAAAGCTTTTCCTGCAGAACAGGTGAAAAAAATTCACTTCTTTGTCATGGATCAGTCTGACAGCATTCTAGACAGGTGACTGTTGATCTGACTGAATGTGGAATTTAACAAGAAGGTCGCAAAAGCAAATACCAGAGTGAGTAACAATCCAGAGAGAATGACACTTAAAAAAAATGAGTAAATGTAGAAATCTTGCAGAGAAAACAAGCACAAAAATAGATAGAAGTCATAGAACAAATAAGAGCACTTCTAATCCTTTCTACACATAAAGCTAGTATGTCTTTGGCAAAACCTTACAGCTAACGTACACAACTTTTTCATCAGCTGCTGAATAAAGATGACTAAGGGTGAATAATAGATCTGAATAGGTTTCATATTTATTACACCCATCTATTTTTAGTTTTCTGTCAAAATTCCATTCCATTCAAAAGATTTCTGTAAAATCTATGAAGTTTTCAAGGTGAGTCTAATTTTTATATACTAGAGTACATGTTAAGGATTCTAGGTTTGGTAACATTTGAGAAAGGATTTTCCAGTGTATCATGTTCTGCAAAAAAATCCAAACAACAACAAACCCACCAAAAATAAAAGCTGAGCACTGCAAAAACATTTTAACTCAAGTTATCACATTGTTTTCATACTTTAGTATGTATCCAGGCTTCAAAATACATTTTCAGATGGTCTAAAATTAACTGACTTTTTTTCAGTTAATAAAAGACACATGCTAACACAAAATCAGACTGCCTGTAGAAGAGTAGAATACAGTCTAATCAATTACTCTAACTTCTAAAACACAAATTTCAAAAGTTACAGAAAGTCTATTGTCTAGCAGATAAAAAAAATAGTAGAACTTTTCATTCTCAGAAGTAAATAAAAATATTCTTCAGTTCAGAATTCCTACAATTTTCCCTTTTGAAATATTACATTAAACCATATGTAATAGCTAAAAGTAAATTATTACTAGACAGAGAATACTGATTAAAAATAAATGGCAGTAGATATTATGCAAAACTCTTACCTATCAAATTATATGCACAGATGCTTTACTTTCCATCTGTCCATTGACATCACACAGCAACAACAAATGTCACGGTGAAAAAAGTTTTAAAAATTGCATCACTTATATGACCTAATAATTGTCTTAGAGACTTGTGAGAGTATTTTTAAAATAACAGACAAAGCATTACAGAAGGAACTTTTCAAAGAAACTGTGCAGTTATATAAAAAAATCAATACTCAGTCAAGTAAAACACATACTCAATATGTGAGTTTGAAACAGGAAGAAGGACCCTCACCAGCTTTAGAAGAAGAGATGACATGTAATGGTTTGTCTTCTCACAAGCTAAGAAGACTTCAAAGACAGGCATCAGGACGCTGAAATTTTAAAAGCATATAAATAAGGAATGCACATTTAGCAACATTTAGTAGTTGTATTTAGTTTTATCTTTGTTTCCCCAAAGTTTTACCTTTGTTTTCTCTTGGTCTCTATTATATTTTTTACATCTAATCTGTTCAAGAAGGTAGTACAATAGATCACCTTAACTTTATCTTGTAGTGTTGTAGTTATAGCCTATGATAGCCCCTAAGATAAGCAGTTAGTAAGATATTAATTTTAATACAATTTTAAAATTTTTTCTTCTTTTATGTTATTAACACATTGGCTTTCATTTTAGAATTATAGATCTATGAAAAAAATGTATATAATAATCAGCAGTGAACTAATGAGTACCCATGGTAGGTTCTCCTATCCTCCTTTGAACTATTATTAAAGAATACAATATATCAGTGAGCAAACAGCTATGAAGACTATTTCTGCCTGTGGCCTATAGTCTTGGATAAATTTCGTCTTTCAAAATGTAGCAATGGCACAGTGAGTGACTCTAAACAATCCTTTCGAGTGAAAGTAAGGAACATCTCTAGATTGTAGGTCTTCTCATACTAAAGCAGACATCTGAAACTGAACAGTGGTCTCTTTTCAAAGAGTCTATTGTTCTCCATTACTTCTAAAAAAAGTTTCAGTGGGATCCCACTCTTGAACCGTGAAAAATCATATAACAATTAGGATACATCAAAAACTCAGCATATAGTGAGACTGCACAGAAGGTCTTTGCTTACAGAAAGCTGTAACTTTAATCTTGTGTTAACTTTTTGTATTTCTAGGTAGTGGCTTGGATGGTGATTTTGGAGAAAATGAGAGAAGCAGATGATTCCACACTCAAGAAATTACCAATTCCTAAATTTCTAAAAGTGAGAAGCTAGCTTTCACTAACCAAGAAAAAGAACATGCTCCTTTGTAAATTGCATTTTGAACTGTCCTTTGGGTTCCAGACACTGATACTGAGCAGGAAAGGCAATGTTGGGTTTTTTATTCATTGTGGAGAATCTGTTAATACTAGCATAAATTCAGTGTGTTCATTTTGTTCCCCCCTTACAGAAAATTGTGTTTCTGGACATAACAGAATTAAAATGAGGTAATTAAAATGAAAAGAAAAAATGTCACTTTTTCAGTTTCTTTTTGACGAATTGTAGTATTAATCTACTCAAGAGACAAAGTGCAAGAATCATCACTTGAATTTTGAGTTGCTGCTAGTCCTAAAAGAACTTCTTTTTAGTCTAAACTTTTTTTGCTTTGGGTGTCACAAATATAAACCATCTGGTACACCAGCTGCCCATGTTTCTTTCTACAGAAAGAGTGGGTGGAAAGGCTCCAAAATTGCAGACATTCTCTTTTTTCTGTTTATCATCAACATCATCATCATCATCATTATAATCCTCTTAACATTTTAATATATGACTTTTCTTCTTTGTGGCCTCTGAGATCTGTCAATATGCTGTAGAATGGAGTTTTGTTTTGCTTCCAATGAGTACTTTGTGTGATTTAAGAGGGGTAGAAATCTGGAATATATCTTATTATGGCTTTATAGTTCACCAGTTGCAATAATTTTATTCCACATTACTTTAAATTTAGTTACTATATTTATCCACCTGTCTCTTTTTAGAAAAGTAGAATTTCTTAATACAACAATTTTAAATACAGTTGAAGAATATTTCAAGTCTAACCTGAAGCTGAGTTTTGTTCTCTGCATTTCATTTCACTTACAGATCTTTGCCAGAGCTTCTGGAAGTTGTGTCTTCTGCTGAACTAGTAACACAGTAATAATTTAAATACACTTTACAGAATAATAGAATCACGGAACATTAGGGATTGGAAGGGACCTCAAAAGATCATCTAGTCCAATCCCCCTGCCGGAGCAGGAACACCTAGATGAGGTTACACAGGAAGGCATCCAGGCGGGTTTTGAATGTCTCCAGAGAAGGAGACTCCACAACCTCTCTGGGCAGCCTGTTCCAGTGCTCTGTTACCCTCACTGAGAAGAAGTTTCTTCTCAAATTTAAGTGGAACCTCCTGTGTTCCAGTTTGTGTCTGTTACCCCTTGTCTTATCATTGTTTGTCACCGAGAAAAGCCTGGCTCCACCCCTTATATATTTATAAACATGAATGAGATCTCC
>NW_010159648.1:0-376 GCF_000695765.1 Mesitornis unicolor
GGGGGCGGGGGAAGGAGCGCCTATAGGGGGTGATGGCGCCTATGGGAGACAGCGGAGAGACCCCAGACCTATAGGAGAGAGAAGAGAGACCCCAGACCTATAGGAGACAGCAGATAGTACCCATATGTGAGTGCATAGCCCTATAGAAGATACCTACGACCCTATAGGGGACACTGAAGAGTCTCTATAGGTGAGTGCCCAGCTCTATAGGAGATGCTGGAGAGACCCCAGACCTATAGGAGATGGCAGTGACCAACCAACCCTATAGGAGACAGTGGAGAGACCCCAAACCTATGGGAGATGGCAGAGAGGTCCCAGCTCTATAGGAGACACCGGAGAGACCCCAGACCCATATGTGAGTGCATAACCCTATAGA
>NW_010159648.1:445-678 GCF_000695765.1 Mesitornis unicolor
CCCCAGACCTATAGGAGGTGCTGGGGAGACCCCAGACCTATAGGAGACAGCAGAGAGTACCCGTATGTGAGTGCAGAACCCCATAAGAGATCCCTCCGACCCTATAGGAGACACCGGGGAGCCCCCAGCCCTATAGGAGAGCCCCCATTCCTGCATGCCCAGCCCTATAGGGGCCCCCCCTGCTCCCTATGGGATCCCCCCGCTGCCTGTACCACCCCACCGAGCCCCACACC
>NW_010159649.1:0-403 GCF_000695765.1 Mesitornis unicolor
CCTCCATGCCCCTTGGGGGTGCGAGAGAGCCCGCTGGGGGGGGGTCCATCCCACCCACCTGAGACCACCATGGCCATGACCAGGTCGGCGTGGGCCGAGCGGGAGCTGATGATGTGCTGCTGGATGAGGAACTGCGCCACCTCCACGATGTTGTTGAAGGAGCGCTTGAGGATCTTCTCGGCCCAGTCGCAGGTCAGGGCGCAGGCTGCCTCCATCACCTCGCTGCTGTACGACTGTGCCAGCTCTGCCCGCTCCGACTGCTGCCAGGGGGGGACACACAAATGAGCCATGAGCCCCCACGGACACCCCAAGTGTGAGTAAGGCCCGGTCCTGACACCTCAACACGTCACAGCCCCGCAGGGACAAGCACAAGCAGGTGACACCAAGCTGGGGGGAAGTGTTG
>NW_010159650.1:0-896 GCF_000695765.1 Mesitornis unicolor
ATGTCCAACCCCTCCTAAGCATGTTCTTAGCGTGTTCAACCCATTCTAAGTGTGTTCTTAGCATGTTCAACCCATCCTAAGTGTGTTCTTAACGTGTTCAACCCATTCTAGGCATGTTCTTAGCGTGTTCAATCCTTCCTTAGTATGTCCTTAGCATGTTTGATACTTTCTAAGTGTGTTCTTAGCACGTCCAACCCCTCCTAAGCGTGTTCTTAGCACGTCCAACCCCTCCTAAGCGTGTTCTTAGCGCGTCCAACCCCTCCTAAGCGTGTTCTTAGCATGTTCAAGCCTTCCTTAGTATGTTCTTAGCATGTCTGATACTTTATAAGCGTGTTCTTAGCATGTTTAACCCCTTCTAAGCATGTCCAACCCCTCCTAAGCATGTTCTTAGCACGTCCAGCCCCTCCTAAGCGTGTTCTTAGCACATCCAACCCCTCCTAAGCGTGTTCTTAGCGCGTCCAGCCCCTCCTAAGCGTGTTCTTAGCATGTTCAAGCCTTCCTTAGTATGTTCTTAGCATGTCTGATACTTTATAAGCGTGTTCTTAGCATGTTTAACTCCTTCTAAGCATGTCCAACCCCTCCTAAGCATGTTCTTAGCGTGTTCAACCCATTCTAAGTGTGTTCTTAGCATGTTCAACCCATCCTAAGTGTGTTCTTAACGTGTTCAACCCATTCAACCCCCCCTAAGCGTGTTCTGGACCCCCCCGCCCACGCGCGCGGTGGCGGTGTCGCCGTGGTGCGTTACCGGCGCGGCCGCAGTCGGCGCAGGCGATGAGCTCCTCGGGGCTCCCCGCTTTCCTGGCGCCCCCTAGACAGAAATCACAGTGACCGGGGGGGGCCGGGGGGCCCTCGGGGGGGGCGCGAGCTGGAAGAGGGCAGAGAGACCCCGTCAGTGG
>NW_010159651.1:0-10177 GCF_000695765.1 Mesitornis unicolor
TAGACTGCGCCCCATTGACCACGACTCTCTTTTGACTTTCCTTTGTACATCATATCAATCATATCCCTTCTAAATTTATTTAAATAATGTCGTATTCCTTTTTAGATAAGTTAACCCATTAGTATATACTGCCCTACTAGTGTCTAACTAGACCAGAAAACAAACTATCTGTAAGAATTACAACAGCAGTCAGAAGACTGAAGGCCATGTGAATAAACTTTAGAATGTCTCAAACAGAGTCCATTCAAAGACAAACTATGATTCTGAAGACAAGAAAGGGGACAACTTAGCTGCATGCTTAATGCTTTATATGGTGGTAAAATTAAAACAGAAGTCAAAAGGTAAACACAATATATAAAACCCATTAAAAACAGAACCATGTTTCAATCAATAAAAATAGATGTTTTTAAGTGTAGATTATTGATAGTGAGACTAAATATTCTGTGCTAAGATTTATATAATAAGAATATATATTAAATTCGTTAAAAAAATGTGTCTTAGGAAAGAGAGATCATTCACTAAATGGAGAAGATTAAGATGTTTTAAGAAATAAAAAAGCCTAAGTGTTTAGGAACACTCCTATATTTGGAAAGAATTAATATGTCTGTTGTCTAGATAGAAAGTTATTGTCTATTAATAACTAAAAAAGTTGGTAAATAACATCTGGTGGTGATAAACTTTTGAAATCGTTAAGCTGGGAGTTTCATACAAAAGAGCTGGCTGATGACTTCTCTGGCTTGATAGCTTGATTTTTGATATCTCAGACAGAGCAGAAAAAAAAATCCAGAATACTGGAGGACAGATTATATTGTACCAATAATCAGAAATTACAAGTATGAGGAGTACGTTATTTATAAGCCTAGAACATTTATCCTTAATGATGAAAAAGAGGATAAACTTTCACTGCTAGAGACATAAAGGAGAACAATTCATGCCAACTAACATGAACTTATGGGAAATATAAGATGTTCAACAAATCTAATTTTATTTTTAGATTAATTGGAGATTATAACAGTGGTCATCCTGATTATTGTAGTGCGTAGGAACTCTAGGCATGCAAACTGAATCCCATTTTGTTGAGGATAATTAGAGAACAATTATCAAAGAGGTATTAAATGTTTCACCCATACCTCTTGGTGACCCAGGCATTTGGTTGTCTACAGGATAAATCCCTCCTCACAAACACATTGACTAGTGAAAGTCAGTGGATAGCAATGAACAGGAGGATAAAGAAAACATGCTTTGCAGTAAACTGGGTGGCGGTAATACCACCTCCCTACTGACTATTGCCATGCTTTGGTGGAGATCCTAACAGGAGAATGCTGAAAGAGGATTTTCCACAAATACTTCTGTGGTAAGAACAAGTTTCTGATAATCCTTGTCCTTAGGGCTTTACCAGGCTATGGAGAAAGCAGAATGGCATGCAGAATCCTTTCCTCACCCTATGCAGGAAAGTCTCCACATAATGCAATAAAGGAGAAAATGTGCTCACTCTGTTCCTTGCCTCTCATTCCCCATTTTCCTACAACAATCCTAGAAATATTATTATGAATCCTGTAACTTGCAAACACATAATATGTGTGAGGGAGATTTTCACACATAAAGGGACATGAAAAGCTTGAAAATACCTCTTTCAGTTCACAGTTTGCCTCTGCCTTTCATTGATTTCAGCTACCTGTCAGTCTCAGCTCTTATCTTTGGCATTACTAAACTCTGTTTTCAGCGTTGTAAATTATAGAAAAAATTCTTCAGTTCATCATCTCAGTGTCATATGCATAACAATTACTCTAACTGCACAGTAAATGCCAGACCAAATTGTTCAGAGCCTTTTTTTGGTATATTTATGTGTGATTGAGGGAACCCTGGAGGAAGTGAAGGATATTTCTGAGAAGTTCAATGATTTTCTAACCTCATTCTATACCACAAAGACTTTTTTAAATTTTTTTTAATCTGAAATAACCTCTGAGACTAAGAACTTGGGTTTTTTCAACTTAATTGGGAGCGAAGTCAGTTTAAGGAGTTTGTTTTTAACAATTTTTGAAGTAGCATGTCTCTTCCAGGGTAACAGGTCTAGCAAGTTTGATAAGTGATAAATCATTGAAGTGCTTTGAACATTTTGGTAAAGTAATAACTGGTAAAGTAATAATTAAATAGGAAAAAGCCTTTACTCAGAAGTCTCCCACAGAAGACAAGAGGAAACAAACTAGATGATAAATGATCAAGTTCTGTCATATCATATTGACAGGACAATGTTTTAAGTCTCCATGAAAAGTTCAATGTTAATATATTTGTAAATATTAAGAGTGAATATTAGCGATGCAAATTTCTTGATGATCAGAAATTTCATTAATAGTCAAATCCAGAGAAAGCTACAAGAAAATATTAGAGGATTATGCAAATAGTAACTTGGTAGCATAATGTCAAACAAAACTGAAAATTACTAATTAATCTACAACAGAGGGGACTGTGAATTTCTTTTGCACATTACAGGTGCATTGTATCAACTCAGGAAAGAGTCCTGGGAGTTTCTACTCAAAGACACATCCTCAAAAAGCCCACAGTGTTGGGGTGTCCAAATGGGAATTAGGAGAGGGTTCAGTCTGTTTAGGAAAAAGGCAGTAGGGTAGATAATGTGACATCTGTAAACTGGTGTTGGACACAATTTCAGACAGCATGCAAGATTAGAGATGTGATAGGTTCCCAGCTTTCTGTAAAGCATTCTTTCCACATTAAAAAAAGTCTCAAGGAATATGTCTGATCATTTGGGATCCCATTTTGTTTTTCAGAAATGTATAAATATAGTCCATTAGTTTTTGTAGTTTTTAAAAGCTGAAATTTCATGAAATTTCTTAGAAAAGCATACTTGACATTTAAGCCACAAAGATAGCAAAAGTTTCATTTTGTAAATTTGTGAATTTGTTCAAGTGGGCTTGGAAAGTGATATTAATCCTGCAACTACCAAATAGCAGAGGTCTACTTTTTAAACAACATGAAACTCTAATCAGCAAACAAAAAAGATTTAACCCACGGGGAACCAGGTGAGATTGGAAGAGCTATGAATACATGCTTATGATTGCTGAGGTTGATGACCTTTGCATTACAATAAAAAAAGTTTGCTGTAACCAGTTTTGTTTACAATTGTCTTCCAAGCTGAACATTAGTGAAATCTCCTCCCTCCCCTGGGAAGTTTGTCGTGGCACTTACTGCTACTGTTATACCAGGGTAAAGTGCTCCAGAAAAATGCAGAGTTCTACTTTTCTGCCTGCTTGTGATGCAGAGCATGTACAATGCCAGGTGCAGAAGCACTCTCAGTTGCCAAAACCCTTGGATCTTGTTATGACTTTTTTCATATGAGCACACTCAGCAATTAACAACATAATTGAGATTGGTCAATCTTTTAAAGGTTGTTGTCCCTGAAATATGTGCCATAATTCCCTTACAAACCACTCTCAAACTGGAAAAATATCTTTAGTTTTCTGCACAAATTGGATTTGTGCATTCAAATTGAGAAAACATTGTAATTAAAATACAACCTTCCCCATTTAATTGAAAGTACACTTATATTTGTTTTAAATAAGGTGATGCTGCTGTTTGGGTGCAAGAGAAAAAGAGAGGACTCTGAGTTCATTCTATCAGCATACTTGCAAACGTTAGGCTATTTACTAACACCGAAATTTATAATAATACAAATGCCTGTTTTGATCATGTGAAAACTCTTAGAATAATCTCTGTTAAACTACTGTAGTGTAGGGACATCTCCAGTATTTCCTCTCTGAAGCTCAAGAAAAGTCTGAATAAAAGACACTGATTCAGCCACGTCCTTGGTCTGGTTTAGATTTGTTGCATATGATATTCTGCCACATTATATTGCCATATAAAAGTCTCAATTCAGCTCTTCATTGTGAAGAATGCAGTGGAATGACACTACAGGATATGTTTACATAGCTGGTCTAGTTTGCATCACAAAGTGCATTTTTAAAGTGAAGCCACTGCCTGTCACTACTCTGCTTTGGTTCAGAGCAAGGAGTCACTCTCTTCTTTTATGAGCTTCATACGTAGATCTTCTTTCTTAAAATACTGAACCTGTATAATACATACTTGGTACCCTATACCAGAAGTTTGACCCAATTCTAAAGTTCAGAGGTCCCTGTGCTGCAGTGATTGTCGCTGATTTGTTTTCATTTTGTAACTGTAAAATGTCAACATTAAATAGTTTTGCATTTGAAATTTCTGGGAGGTTACTTTTAGCTTTTTTTTTTCTTTTATCAAGTGAAACATCCTATTTTCAATGAAGAGAGGAAAGAACAATGCTAATAGTTCTTGCTTAAGGTCAGATATTTTACAGTTTAGTCATGTGCCACTGATTTTATGTGTTTTGTCTTAACAGAAATCTATTTTTTTCATTTGAATTCAACATGAAAATAAGTACAAAAGTGTAGTGAATCCTATGGAAGGTTAAAACGTGGATTCCATGTCAGTAGTGAACTCATGTAACTGGGTGTAAGAAGAGGAGAAACAGAAATAGAAGCCTCCAGCAATAAGTTTCCATAAAACCTATGAAGTTCAATTAAAAAAACCAAAACAACAAAGAATGCAAGCTTATTTAGTTATCTATGAAACTTTAACTGAGGGATTGGATGCAATAAGTTTTAATGATGATAGTTGAGAACTAAAATGTAATTCCACTAACTAGTGCTAAGGCCAAGCTAGAAGCTCCCTTAATAATCTGAGACAGCTAAAGCAAAGCATTTAAGAGGATGTTACATGACGAACTTCAGCATATTTGCTATATTCAAAATTAAACATGTCTTACGACAGATAAAGAGATAAAGAACTGCCCCAAACCACAGAATTCTGCCATAGAAAGCTGCAGTATTACTAGGAACTCTATGCGGTTTTGGGACAGTACTCTGGTTTCACTTAGGTAGTGAAAATAGAGAAGGCACAATGAGGAATTTCAAAAGTGAGAAGACTTGCTTTCATGTTCTCCCTTTGCAACCAGTAAATTGTTGGTTTGGGTTTGGTTTGCTTGTTTGTTGGTTGTTTTGGATTTTTTTTTTCCAAACAAGGGAGAAAAGGTATGACTGTCATTAATTTCTATTATATAGAGTCTTTTAGAAATGCACTAGTGTGTGGAGGGACTAAGATAAGACCTCTCCACAAGTTAAACCCTGTTCATTCAGCATGTTAAAGTTTAATTAGAATTTAATTGATTCACAGGCTTTGTGTTGGTCATTTGCAGGCATTTACTGCCATAATTTCAGAGTGCTTTTAGATGTCAAGATTGCTTAGTGAACAATGCAAATGCAGCAAAATGGCAGTCATTGAATTAATTTCCCCAGATGAATAATTTAATCAGACCAGTATACTTCAGCAGAGAAGTTCAATCTACTGCCTTCCCTGTACTCCAGAAATACTCCTCTATTTTCATTACTACTTGATATTTTTCCTTAGAAGACAGTGAAATTCTCCTTCATTGTCTACTTATTTTCTCTTTCTGAGGACTTCCCAAAACCTCAAGATTTATGTTTATTACTGAGATTAATGAAAACATTCCCATTTAGAGTAGAAAGTCACATTTCTTACTTTTTTCTGCCTTTTCTCAGGCAGACACTAGCAATATTTACATATGTTCTAGTGTAGTTCTTAGAAGAGTGACTCAAAGGAAAGAAAGAAATGAAGTGTGTTATTGTATATTTACATGTTAACTGATTATTCACTTTCCTGACACTAGGGAGAATGAATACAACACATAACAGTAGCAGATTCTGCTCTTACCACTGGGAATATGAATTAACTCCCCTGACTCTAGGAGATTTGTGTGTAGAATTGAACTGATGTAACTGAGATCAGAGCCGGTTCCAAAGATCTCGAATAATTCCTATAAGGCAAATGCCTTCAGCTGTCAATCTACCAGGCTGACCTGTCAGTGTCACATAATAATTAAACAGCAGCTGGCATTAGTGCAAATTTATAATTGCTATAATCCTTATTGCTGACATGTCAATATTTGACTAGTATTAACCTTTCCTTTGAGACTTCCAAATAGAGCATCTCTGGTTTGTTCAGTCTAATTTTTCATGTCATAGTCTTGCAAGGTACAAAGATTTATAATGTCATTATGTGATGGATACAGACCACTCCTTTGCTTAGCCTTGTAAGATGCACTAACTCTAGAATAACACTGGCTTATTTATTTACTTTTCTGTCCTGCCTGCAAATGACTTTTTAACCACTTTAAGGATTTATTACATGAAGGCCATGTCTCAGATATTGAGGATAAGGAAGCTGCTCTTGTGAATTTCAGACAGCTTCTTTGAAGGGTGACACATTCTAATCCATTACTATATATTACAGATCCATAGTTTCTATAGTTGTTTTGGTTTGAAAAGTAGTTTAAAAGAAATCAATAGCATCAAAACTGCAGAGAAAGGTACTGGGAATTTTGGAATATTTATGAGAAGTCAATATTAGGCCATTATTTTAGAAACCCTTCAGAAAACAAATTTGAAAATTTTGACCAGAGAGATTTTTAATCAAAATTACCCAGAAACTTATTCACAGTTTGGTTGGAAAAAAAAATAATTAAAAATCAAAGGAACCTGTATACTCTCCCACTCTAAAGTGTTCCTTACCTCATACTATGTTTGAAAGTGATAAATTGCATGTAAATTTTGATCAGAAAAAATAAGCATAGTTTTGGGTTATTCCCTACATGATCAGAATCTTTTTCAGCCACTGATCATACAGAAGCTTACAAAAGCAACTATCATTAGATGCTGTGTTACATTTGATATTGAGATACTTGCCATGATCACAAAAACAACTGATAAATTACTCCAGGACTCTTGTGGATGCCCTTTTGCTCATCCCATCAAATAAAAGCATCCCATATTTCCTTTTTCAAAGGTCTGGTGGTTATCTTGCACAACACTCTATAAAATTCTGATCGTTGAATAACAAGCACCTTTATACTTGTCCTTACATTCCTCATGATAATTGTACTACAATGGCCTAGTATAACAGTTCAACACATCCTAAATTTTGGCATTTACAAATTCTCATTGTAAGGTGAAGTAAAATATTTTTCTTAACATCTGACTATTCCCTCTTCAGGCTTATCATCTGATTTTCCCATTATCTTCTCAATAAAGGCAGATTAAAGGTCAGGTCTCCTGCTTGAAAGGGTAAATTAAAATTCTAGCCAGTGTAGATATTTTTGGAAGATTTATTGTGATTACAAATAACCTGTACTCATGTTTATAATTAAACAATCTAATTTATCACTTATTGTTGTGCTTCTGAGTGGTCTTGACTCTTGGCTCCCTGGGGTATTACCACTTATATCTTCCAGATAAAATTTTAAAGCAGTATAAGTGTGTAGTGAATTGATCAATGTCAGGAATCATGCATAGCGGGCACAGTAGATTGTACATAATTCAGATTGATTAACAGCAAACGAGAAATGTAAGCATGAAATAAGTACATTAGACTGGACTATATATGCACAACAGCTCCTTTAGCATCTGAACATTCTATAAAAACCCTGAATTTAGTTTAAAAATAAATAATTTTATAAAAGAAGTTGTTGCATTTTTAGAACAAATGTTTGAACAGTATGGAGAATCCATGTGTCCCACAAGTTCCAAGAATGAATTTAATGATTGCTATGGTTACATCAACACATACTGTAATATGATATAATCAGTTGTGATATACTATGGCATAGAAGTTGTAAAGGTATGTTTGATTTTAAAAAAAGCCATTGCCAGTATGTTCTTGTTTTACAAACATACCAGTTATTTTGAAATTCTAGAAAGGTTTAAGATGCAGGCTTTCTACTTTATTTAGTTATTGTAATGACTTCTCAAAAGGTTTCAAATTGATTTGGTAACATTACTGTGAAGAGAATTATCTAGATTTAAGAACTTTTTCTTTAAAAAAAGCAGAAATTATTTTTTTTTTGCTTGTAAATCTCTTCCAATCTTACTTTTCTTGTTATTGAGTGTTCTTAATACATAATTAAAAAGATGTTATATCCCCTTCCATAATATACTACTCATTTTAGTGCCCCTATATACATCTACTTAGCTTCTTGTTTGCTCTTTCAACTACTAGATATTGTGCAAAAGGTCATCTTATCTTTTACTATGTGCTCACTTCTGGAAATGAACTCAACTTTGAATTTCCAAGGGGTGAGGAGAAGCCCTAATTTGGGTGACAATTTCAGAGCAGTTCCTATGCAAATTATATTCTTTCTCCTAGGTGTAGGCCATTACGTTCTTAGTGTCCAATATTCAGCTTGCATGCTGAGTCTCCTGTTGGGTGACTAAATTTTAAATGTTAAAATATCTGAATTGATATCTTTAACTGACTCAATGAAAACTTCCATGAATCTCAAGATCATGAGATCAGAAGAAAAGTTTACTGGAAACTCTGTAGCTCACAATAAAAAAACAAATATTGATGGAGCTTAATTTTTAGAATTTAATTATTTTATGAGATTTTTAATGTTTAAATTTACCAGTACTAAGTAGATGGGATAGAATTAGTGTGTCAAATTGTCATATATTATTTCAGTCTGTCTGAAGAGTGATTTATGCACAAAATAATTAGTTGTGGTTCTAGTTTCTTCAGTATGAAAGATCACCACTACCTTTTTTTCACATATTTCTGTAGTCTTTAGCCTATAAAGGACAATTCTAATCAGCTATGCTGTGCCCAAGTGCAAAATGAGCACGTGCTTCAAAAACAGACATTTATGTTTTCAACATCATAAATTTTACCAACCAAAACCAACCAAGCTTGGAGAGGTGGATTAGTGGGTGACATCAGCTATCAATAGGTTTCATTGTATTTATGGGGGAAAAAAAATCATCAATGCCAGAGATATATTTCAAGACACTACATTATGAAAAAATCTTTCAGGATAAGTAATAGAAATCTCACAATTACAGACATGAAAACCCAGTCTGCATAAAACTCAAGAGAATATATGGTTTAATTCTGCTTTCTATGATGGTGAACTAAATAAGCAAATGAGCCTTCTTTCCAAGTCTAATGTTCTGTGACTCTCTATTTTACACTGTCTAATATGATTTATTTATTCTATAACAGTCAAACACTTAGGTGTGCCATATATTTGGTTATGATAAAATAGCAGATGCTTGCAGTATAAAATATTTTTGTCCTTTTACAGCTCTTTCTTCTAAGTTGGATAGGTCTTACAGTACAGCTATGGAAAGATGCACTAGCTGTTCAACTTACTGCGGGACAGTAATTAAAAAGCATACTCAGAGGTAACAATATAGCTCAAATTGTGCATGTTACCGGCAGAAGATAGTTGCGTGTATGTATCTGGGAAGGGTGAGTAACCAAAACTGAACTTTTGAACTCGGGCAGAAGCCTTCTACTTGCTAGCTGCAGCTGGTATGGGGATGGCTATAAGTTTTTATAACACCTGGACTAAACAAAAGTGCCACATTCTGAATTTTCCAGTTGTCATGGTTTAGGCCCAGTGCATAACTGAGCACCAAGGTGTCCCAGCAAAGGGGCTAGTTAAAACAAGGACTGACAGGGCTTTTCACCACTTAAAAAGGTCACAGGCAAAAGACACTCATCATAAGGAGAAAAAACAAAACAATTTTAATTTGTTACTGACAGAGCAGAACAATGGGAGATACAAACAAGTCTTAAAGACAAAACACCTTCCCCCCACCCCTCCCTTCTTCCCGGGCTCAGCTTTGTTCTCGGTTTCTTCACACCCCCCCGCTCTGTGCCCTGAGGCACAGGGGGTTGGGAGTGGGGGTTGCAGTCGGTTTGTGCCATGTGTGTTTCAGGGGTAGGGAGGACTCCACCCAACCTCTCTCTCTGCTTCCACGTGATGCCCTTCCCACAGGAGAAAAAGTCCTCAAAAGTCCAACCTGGCTCTGCCCACAGCTGCAGTTTCCATCATGCACAAAACTGCTTCAGCCCAAGTCCACAAAGCTCCAATCTGGGTCTGCCCACGGTCACAGGTCCCTCACACATGAACTGCTTCAGCACACACTGCCCGGGAGTCACGACTTCAGGGGCAGCCACTGCTCATGTGGCCCTGCCCCACCGCTGAGCTCTATGGGCTGCAGGCCAGTCGAGCTGGCTCTTGCCTCAGGTTGCAAAAGGGGAACCTGGGCTCTGT
>NW_010159652.1:0-567 GCF_000695765.1 Mesitornis unicolor
TACTCCCCTAAGCCCCCTGGGACCCCAAAATACCCCCCAAACATCCTGCTTGGACCCCCAAAACCCACCCCGGGACCCCCATCTGTGGGTAGGGGGCACCCAAAAAACCCCTGGAGCACCCCAACCCCCTGCCCAGGACCCGAATATTTGAGTGGGTGGGGGGTCCCATAACCAGTGGGGACCCCCATATTTGGGTGGGGGGCACCCCGAAACCCCCCTGGGACCCCCATATTTGGGTGGGGGGTGTCCCCTGACCCCCATTTCCCCCCCCAGGCTGTGGGATGCAGGGGGGTCCCCCCCTGGCGCCCCCCCCCAAGGGCCCGACCTGGCCCTGGTTCCTGAGCCTGCGCCGGGGGGGGCGGCACCGCTGCGGGGGGGCCCTGGTGGCCGAGGGCTGGGTCCTGACGGCCGCGCATTGCTTCATCGGGTGAGTGCTGCCCCATAGAGACCCCCAGTGACCCATAAGTGACCCATAGAGACCCATAAGTGACCTACAGTGACCCATAGAGACCCATAAGTGACCTACAGTGACCCATAGAGACCCATAAGTGACCTACAGGGACCCAT
>NW_010159652.1:827-1470 GCF_000695765.1 Mesitornis unicolor
GACCCATAAGTGACCTACAGTGACCCATAGAGACCCCTGAGTGACCCCACAGTGACCCTGAGTGACCCCCAGTGACCCATAAGTGACCTACAGTGACCCATACTGACCCATAAGTGACCCCTGAGTGACCCCCAGTGACCCATAAGTGACCTACAGTGACCCATACTGACCCATAAGTGACCCCTGAGTGACCCCCAGTAACCCCACAGTGACCCTGAGTGACCCATAAAGACCCATGGCAGACCCCATAGAGACCCATAAGTGACCCTTGAGTGACCCTATAGAAACCCATGACCCATAAGTGACCCCATAGTGACCCATAAGTAACCCCTGAGTGACCCCTACCCCATAAGTGACCCCCTGTGACCCCCCCAGTGCCCCATAGTGACCCACAAGTGACCCCGGAGTGACCTCCTATGACCCCCAGTGACACGTGAATGACCCCCAGTGACCCATAAGTGACCCCACAGTGACCCCGTCCCACAGCGACCCATAAGTGACCCCTGAGTGCCCCATAGTGACCCCCAGTGCCCCATAGCGACCTCTAAGTGACCCATAAAGACCCACAAGTGACTCCCCAGTGACCCCCTGCCCCATAGCGACCCCTAAGTGACCCACAGCGGCCCAGCTGTGTGCCCAGGGC
>NW_010159653.1:0-6335 GCF_000695765.1 Mesitornis unicolor
ATATACACACACACACACTTTTTTCCCCAGGTGATTTTAGGATACCTGAGGGGCTACCGGTACATTGAATTTTTTCCTGTCTATTCCCAGAAGGTTTGGCACCAACTTAGCACTTGGAATGGGTAAAGTGGGAGAAAAATCCTGGAGAGGAAAAAAGTACGTGTATGTGTGTTGGGGGAGAAACAGCAGGAAGGAAGCTAGGGAGGAGCTAAGTCACTGTATCTGAGGCTGAGGGAATGTAATTGAAGGTACGTTAAAAAGAACTAGTACAGAAAGTAGAATATATTCTTGGGTTTTTTCCCAGTCCTTCATCAAACACTGTGTTGAAAGCACAAACTCTAAATGGGGTGTAAATAGAATTAGGTCTGAATAGTACTGCAACTGTAGCATTTCGATAAAAACAATGTGACAGCAATCCAAGTATTTCAATCACGCTGCTACTTTGTGCCCGCTATTGTCACTGGATTTTCTGAATTTTCTCAGTTTGTGTCAGTGCTCTCATAGTGTTTTAAAAATTTGTCCAGAAAGCTTCAAGAAAGGAGTAAATGAAAGTTAAATTATTTGCTGGGAGATTATAAAACAGCTATGAAGATAATGTAGTGCTGCAGGTGAGATGTTCTGGATCTGTGGGATAGTCATTGGCATCCCTGAATTGATCTGTGTGCCAAATAAACTATAAGAAATAAAAAAATTATAATAGAAAGATAATGTATACTTGTTTATAAGAAGATGAAATTGCACCATGGAAGTTTTTATCGCTTGCAAAAAGCCTGAAAAATTTTGTGATTTCTTGTTGTTACAATTTATTATATTCAGATTTTTTCTTACACTTGTTTTTCCTTTGAAGATAAATGGAGAACAAGTTAATGGAATGTCTAAGACGGTTAAGGGAACATTTATTCAGATGTCTTTAATTACAGGAGTCAAGCTGAGCATTCAGTTGTATACATTTTACCCACTAATGTCAGAAAGTTGAATCATACAAATGACAGAAAAGTTTATGTTGTATTTATTTTGTTAAAACCCTTTAATGTAAAAATTGGGATAAATTATGTCAAGAAAAGGTTTGGTTTTTTCTGTGCACTTAAGTACCTCTCTGTATAAGGGTAGAGAATGAATGCAGCTCCTAGTTTTCTAAGATGAGATGCATTAGATTATAAATCTATTCTACTGTTGGTCACAGCAAAATGTTATCTGCAGATTAGCAAAATATTTTTTGTTCTGGAAAACAGTGGGAGTATTTTTAAAATAGCCTGAGATTATACATTGGTTGTGGCTTTCTTTTTTCATTGTTGTTATTTTGATGCTTTCATATGTGGTCAAAAAGAGAGTAGATCATTAATATCTTTTATTCAGTGCTTTTGAAGGGTGCCTGTTGGTTGTAATTCTGTGCAAACTGATTTGATGCCCAGTTGGGAGATGACACACTTGGAAAGTTGATAAAACTGCCCAGTCCTAAGGTATGCATAAACTGTGCATTTTAATTAAAGCTGAGGCCTGTGTGAGTAAGAAGGACCTCAATACTGTGCTCACATCCCTTGAAATTATAAGATCAAGCTCAAGCACTATATGAAACAGCAGAGTATGAAAATGTTTCTGCTGTGCTTAGATTTTATTTCTTTTGTCCTGCTGTTTATTAGTGGCAGCCTGGCAATTTGAACACTCTTCCTGCCTGTGTTCAATCGCCACAAATATTTTGGCAATGGATGCATTAAGAAAAAAGAGATGCATATGAAGGATGTTTGAAAAAGAAGACAAAGTTTAAGAAAACATTAGAAAGTAAAATAGACAGTGTTGAATATGTTAAAAATATGTATGCAATATTTGTTCTAGAAATTTCATTTCAATTTATATTTGCTTTGTCAGGGAGTATTCTGTACAACCAGTCTATTTGGATCATTACTCAGCACCAGTCAGCTTACCAAGTAGATGCACTAAGAGATTCATAAATACCTGAATGTCAGAGAACTGTTTTCAGATGTCATTCAGGAAATTGATGCTTTTTGGAAACTTCAGGTTGAGTTAGTCTAAGAGGAAAAGCAGGTCAGAAAAGGTCCATGGGTCACCAGAAGAGAATACCAAAGCAAATGAGTGTTAGCACCGATGGTTGCAGCTCTGGCATTTTGTAGTCTGAGGAATCCTCCTACCCCTGCCACCCAGTGCTGAGGGCTGCAAGTTCAGTGGGTGTCAGCATTGCAACCAGCAAAGTAAATACTGTGACTTCAATGCAGTGACATTATATATGATTACTCAGGTCCTGACAGGTCTGTCCAGCCGTGCTATTAAAGCCAGTGGCACATACGAGCACAATTGTCTTCTCCATTTTCCACCAGCTGACCTGAAATCTTAGACATTTTCTGAATCACATTTAGAAGACGGAGCTTTTTCCATGCAAATCTAATACTAGTTAGAGTATTCATATGTCGTGGGAGATGCCCAAGGTCACCCCCCTCTTCTACATGCTTATCAGCAGGACTTGAACCACGCTTTCCTATGCAAGTCTGAAAACTCCGATGCTTTTGAGCCAGATTTCTCTTTCTGGCTTAGTTCATACACATTACTATTTAATACAAATTATAATAACTGTAGAGTAGGCTTCTCATAGGAGGAAAACTTGCATTCAAATCTATGGCCTGATTTAGAGCAGCTCCTCTGAATAGGATAGAGGATAACAGGCTATTAGAGTACTGTAAGTGAAACTCGTGTTAAAATATTCCTTTGGTCTGGAATTGTCAGGTTTCTCCCGCAGCACAGAGCCTCCCTTGTGCAGTGTTTACTACTTAGCCTTAGGTGACCAAACAAACATGATTCTTCCAAAGCTTGTGTTTCCCATTACATGGCAAATCCAGGCTTGTGCCTTGAGGCTTTGAATTCCCTTCAGCGGCAGCACATCTGAAAGTTTAATTGCGCAGTGCACAGCTTACATCCTTCCTGTAGCTCTAGTTCAGAGGCATTTTCTCTTGGAGAAAGCAGTAGCATTATCTGGTAATTTATTTATTTATTTAAGGGTTTTTATATAGATTTGCTCTCCCAGATAACTGACAGTACTTGGAATATGCACCTCTAGCTGAAAATATTATGGAATTTCCAACGGTGCTGTACACAGTTTTTCATTATTCTCACCTGGTATCTGTGAGAGCTCATAATTTCTAAAATTCAGGCGATAAAATAAACAGTGTAATTCTGAAGTTGTAAATGCCAAAAAAATGATGCTTGGATAATGCAGGAAAAAATGTGTTTATACAACCCTTCAACTTTTGATCACAGTCTCAAAGCAGATGTGCCTCTTCAGTTAAACTTGAAATGCACCCTGATAATGCACTGGTGGGTGGTGGTGGTTTTCTTTTTTTTTTCTTTTTTCTTTTTCCATCTCTAAGAACCGGTGAAAAATTGATTACTTGAGAGGTTTTTGAAGCACTAAGTTTTGGAGAGTTTGGTTTCTGTTTTTCCATTTCAGTCATGCATTTTCCCACATAAATCTGTAATTTAACCAGTAACTATCTATGTATGTGTATTCATCGAAATATTTATGAGTAATATCTTACACATATATAAAAAAGAGGGCAATCTGAAGCTTAGAAGAAGTCCACCACCAATTTTTGCTTGGTCTGAAGATGCAGGAGATAAGCCATTGGCAGAAATTTCTCAGCAGTTCAACAGAAATGCAGGATTGGATGTGCAGGCAGACTGGCAGATGTGGGTTGTTTTTCACATGTACCTGTTGAGTTAGTTAGCAGTGCACGTGGGTAGCATGCATTTTTTGAGATGTTACTAGTCCTTTTGTCTGAAAAAGCTTAAATTAGCAAAAATCCATGCGAACAACTACTTCCCTTGTTATGAATACATGAAACAAGTTTTTTCAAATTTTCCAGGGTGAGGCCTTCTACAGTATGATGTGGCACTCGATGACTGTGGTGTGCCAGAGTAATGCATGTAGTTTGAGGGAACTCAAAGGAAAGGTTGAGCACACCTTTTCAAAACAATTGAAGTCTTAAAATGATCCTGTTTGGGTGCCTAGAAAGGTCTGGTCTGCTGCATTCACAAGTCAAAGATGTTCTGTAATTTCAGAATTACAGACCTGCCAGTGTTGAGTGAGGAAATACATATTCAGTCCCACTTAAGTGTTTACCGTCCAAAGGCCATATTGCTGTCCTCTCCTACATTAATTCATGCTTATTCCTTCTTGCAGAAGAGGTCATAACTCTGTGTTTTCCTATGCCTGAGTTAAGCGGGTTATTTTACAAAGCCATTGATATTCAGACACCTAGTAGACAAAATCTGAAGTGCACTCTTACTTAAGATTGACTCCAACATTTTTTGTCAGTCATAGGAGAAGCAGGGAAACATATGCCATTCCTTCACAAATCCTGGAGCTTGCGGAACTTGCTTGTGAGGGGCACGGCATAGCCCTGTCCTGTTAGAGAAAAATGCATGTTACAATTCAAGCCCTGCACTTTAAGCTACTGAAACTCACCTCAGTTGGTTGAAACTTTGAACTTGTGACATAAGGACAAACGAAAGGTGAGATTTTGTGTCAAGCGCCTTTTGTTTGTCATTTAAAGTGTTTATGTCAAAGAGGTCTCATTGATGAACAGCCCCTGAAGTATAACCAAGTCTGATTCTGCTGGAAGGTGCCATGCAAAACAATACCTTAATGAAGGGTGAATTTGATAAAATGTTGACAAAACTCAAGTATATTATTTTAATCACTTGGCTTCTACTTGGTTATCTTCTTGGTCAAATATTACTACCTTTGTTCTCTTCTAATTCAGCAAGTGTAAGTAGCCAAACAAGCAAAGCTTCCAAGACTTGAAAATCAGGAAGGAAATGGGACATCCAAAGGTTTCCTGTGATTACAGTGCTTTTTATGCAAAGCCAGGAATGCTTTTTATGGAAAGCAGTTTTCCCCAATAATTATTATTTATAGCAGTGTGAAGATTCTGTTTGACTGCATTTGTCTCTACCAGGAAGTATCCAAGGAACAGTGTAGTTGTGTAATAAATTAATCAAAGCAACTGATGGCAGTTCTGGATTGCTGCATTAATAACCTGTTCTGCCCCTGGGGCAAGGATTGTCCCTCAGTTTTTACCTGATAGTATGATGTATATCACAATTTATCATTGCTATTTGGGTCTCCTGTATGCAACTATTATGAAATAGTATAATGGGAGCAGCTCCTATGAAGAAATTCAGTGTTAGGAGTGAATATTCTTATAAAGGAATAGTTTGATTTAGTTTACCTTTTGGTCTGTGTAAGAAAGCAAAATTCTAATTCGTTTACCAGTACTCATCTCTAATCAAGCCAGTTTGTATATTTGAAAGCTATCAGAAGGGTTTAGTACACATGTTCAAAATACATTGTCGTTAGACATTTGAAAGCAATGGAGTAATTCATTGTAGGAAAGCTTTAAATGGTCATATTTGTTTCTGTCCGTATCAAGTAATTTCCTATAGTCATCCTTTCAGAAAATCCGGAGCCCTGGGCCACTAAAGAACAATCTGAGGAGGAAATGTGCTGCCCATTGCGGCGTTGCAGTGTTTCCACTCATCTTCCTGGCCCATAAATAAAACCTGCTCTGAACAATGATAGGCTCCTGTTGAATGCTCTGCAGTAGAGTTGCACGTGCTGTTTTGTGAAAGAAATCTTGGGAAGTGAGTCAAACTTTATTCAGAGCTCTGGATGCTAAATTTATCAGAGGGTGTTGAGCCAGTTTGGCATTAGAGAGAGCAGCTGGGCTTTGGTCCACATTAGAAAGCACTGGCACTTGTCTGTCAGGTCTCAGTTTCGTGTCCTGTCTTCTCTCTGAAAGAAACAAAGCTGAGGTCAAACTATGTGGTGGAGCATCTACTTAAAAACAAACAAAAAAAAAACCCCAAAACAACAACAACAAAAAAAACCAAAACAACAGCAACAAAACGAAAAGAAAAGAAACCTCACCGAACGCCAGGGCTTGCGTGCTCAGTTCTACTTCCCTGTGCTGCGCGGGGCGGAGGATGCGCGGGGAGCGACGCTGCGCCTGCGAGAGGCGCTGTGAGGCACTGCGAGAGCCTGGGAGCCGGAGGGGGAAGTCAAATTCAAATGAGGTGGAGTCAGCGAAGCAAGGGATGCGCTGAGCGGGCAGCCTGGCTGCAGTGGGGCCGGCCAAGCCAGCCAGGCAACAGCGTGGGGGTTATTTTCCGCCTGGATGGCGTGAGCTCTGGCCGCCTTCAGCCGAGCGGCTGGCCGGAGAGCGGGGGCCCGCTTTACTTTCGCTGCAGACGCTGGGATCCTCTTTGCTGTGGAGTTTCCCGGCGCGGCGGGAGAGAGCGGATGGGGGTGCAGCGGGCAGAGCCGG
>NW_010159653.1:6375-7916 GCF_000695765.1 Mesitornis unicolor
CCGCGGCGCTCCCCTGAGCCGCAGCAGCATGGGCTCGAGGAGACGGGGACCCCACACGGCCCCGGCTCCGGGCGACAGCCCCTGTCACCGCGGCTTCCATAGGTGGGTGCTCGGCTTCCTGCTCTTCGGCTGGTTTGGGGCAGTTTTCCTCCGTCGGAAAGTCGTTCTGTGGGGATTGTGTTTGGCTGGCAGCGTTCCTGGCACGACGCAGCGGCAGGGAAACGTGAGCTGGGTGCGTGTGTATGTGCCTGTCTGTCTGGGGTGCCAGAAGAGGGGGAAGGCGGGGGTTAAGTAAAACAAACAGCACACCGCTTCGGAGTCCACCGAGAAACTGAAAAGTTTTGCAGACGCGGAGTTTTGTCAGTATGGGCTTTTTTTTTTCCCTGTGGTCGTTAGTGGGGGGACAGAGGGCATGAGACAGGGGTGGAGAGCTTTGTGAAGGTATTTTTCTGCTGAGGAAGGCTTCTAATCTTTTGTATGTGGTGGTGATGAGGTTTTTGTTTTGGTTTTTTTCCCGAAGTAGAAGAAATGGGGACTGCCTGGAACATATATAATTGCTGACTATGTACAAAAACTTTGTCCAGGCTGATTCTTTTTCCTCCCCCAAGGAGTTCCTAGTGCTGTTATAGCAGCATTAAATTTCCTTTTAAAAGCATGAAGAATGAAGTGACTTTGTAAACCTAAGTCTTTCCTGAACGAGGCATATAACATAGTTTTCCTGCTTTCTTGCTTAATGCGAAAAACAGTGTATTGTGCTACTAGCGCTAGCATAGTAATTCTTCTAATTGAGGCTACTGCCTCAGTATTTTACTGTATAAAATATTCTTGCTTTCTTACTCCAGATGTGAATTTTCTATCAGAATACAATACAGTCTTAGAGCAGCATGATAAGATATGCCGGATATACCAGAATACTTTAAAGAGGCTGATTCTTATGGCCTTAATGGAAACATTTTTTCTATTCAGTCAGTAGCAGTAGATGCTTGGGTAAGGACTGCAGCCCTAAAAGGAGAGTTACTGAATCACAGTTCTTAAGCAGCAGACCAAGAAAACACCTAATAGCTTCACTTCTTAGTCCTGTTACGTGGTATTGAGCAACACTGAGGATAAACTGAACTGAGTTTGGTTTTACCTTGTTCAGTTCCAGATTATTAAAAGCAGCTTCTGAAAAAAACAAGTCCTTTCCTGGTTCTAAAGTGAAAATGGTTTAGGTATACTACTTCAAAACGAAAAAGCAGCCCTCGTTTTTGGTACTCAGGCTGCAGTGAGCTGGTTTCAGTCATTTGTTGCAGGCAAGTGACTTCAGAAAAGTGAACAGGTTAAAGGGGGTCACATTTAGGCAGAATTTTTCTGACAATAGAAGAGCAGGACCAAAGTGAGATTTTTGATAGAAGGTCCAAACATCAGTTGGGTTGCTTCCATTCCTCCTGCAAGGTAAGTACTCCTCAGACACTAAAAGCCGCACACTTGGACCTCTCCTGTACCTGCTGGCACCTGAGAACTGAGCGGGAACAGGAAAAGGGGAGTTCAAACTCCCTCTT
>NW_010159653.1:7947-19953 GCF_000695765.1 Mesitornis unicolor
TTCGCCACAGGAAAAGTAGATAGGATCATACCACGAAACTGAGAATTTCACTGATGAGTCTTGATGCTCGCTCTTCCAGGAGTGCTTAGAAAGTAAGCCCTAGGCTCAGTCCCTTCTTCATTCACTATTTGCTCCAGTTTGCCCACCCTGGCCCACACCCATGCCCCCTTTGCAGTGGATCTGCAGTGAGTTGCATTTTTCAGTCTAGCACAGACAACCTGGACCTGCGCTTCCACATCTCAAGCAATTTTAATAGCTAATTAATTTTGGAGCACAGGGCAGATATTTTACTCTCTCTTTTCTTGAAAGGTGCTTAGTCTTTCCAGCATTCTTCTTGAAAAAGTGAATTACTGTTCATTTTGAAGACACTAGTCTGTACACTTCTGATTTGTAGTGTTTTATTCCCCATCTTAAACTATTGTAATTTTACAATTTTATAAAAATCATCACATTCAGCAATGTGAATATCTTAAATTCCATTATGAGATAAACCACAGTAAGAATGGAATTGAGTGTCTTTAAAGCCACTTAACTAATTCACTGTGAAAACTTAGTGCAGACATGTTAATTGTATTTTAATTGTTTTGTTGTTTTTCTTCATCACTGAATGATCTGCTGCACTTAAAGGCAGAATGGTAGTGCTGCTGTTTATGGTTTGTGGACTGACAGTGTCTGTCTCCTAAAGAGTGTTTTAATAGATGTCACATTTGATGTTTCCGTGTGACCCAGATGGCTTGAGGAGATGCCTCCACAGCTGATTTGCATTCCTAAGGCAGCAAAGCTATGCTTAAAGTCAATAGCAGAGCATCTGCAAGATCTTTTAAAATACATGAGAAGACATGTGCAACTGATTGCTTTAGTCCCTGGGGAAGTTTCTTTCTTTTTTTGGTACTATTTGGGAAAATACAACAAATTAGTGTAAGAAAGTCCTTCAGAAAAATGTGATAAGAATTTTATTGCTTTGAAGGTGCTGCATTGCAAATTCCATGCAGCAAACATGAGTTAGGTGTATTCTGGTATTTTTGAATGAAAGTATGATACCAAGTGTTTGCAAAACGGTGTAAGGGTCTGTCAATGGAAGCTGGATATTAGTAGGTTAGTACAGTCTTCAGGACAGGGACTGTGGGTGGGGGGATAAGCAGGGTCTGGTAAATCATCCTTTTGACACTTACCCCTGTGCAGACAGGGGCAGAGGGTAAGTGCAATTAATTCCCTGATCCTTGGGTTGCCTGGAGATAAGCTGACCCCTGGCACAGCTTCAGAGGCTGCATTTGTTTGTTACTGGCAGGAGCCTCTGTGGGCCATTATGGGAGCTAGAAGTTACATGAGCACAAGAATGCAGTCTCAGTGTGCACCCACTCCTGTCGTGCCTCTTGCCAGCAGACCAAAATCTCCTGTGGAGGTGGCCAAGTGCCAGCCTTGCTCACCCAGTGCTTGCTGGGGAGGGCTGCTGTGCCAAGGATGTTTCCTCAAGGAGAGCCATGGATGATTTACAGCCCTCTTTAGGCATAAGGCAAGAATGGATTTTTTTTTTTTTTAATAATTCTAAATGCATTTGAAAGGTTCCCAAAACACAGTGAACGGTTTCTAAATGCACACAACAAATAATAGCACAAAGTTAGAAGCTTTCAGTACTGCAATTAGTTTACCTTTAATTATTAGAAATTTGAGTTCTAGCTGTCGAATGTGTTATTTCTTCCAAGAAGTAAATGTCTCTGAGAAACATTTTACCACCCCTTCCGATTTACTGTTATGTTTCCCAGGTTGTCAGCCACCACGTTGTTGTGTTTTCTGTAAAAGCCGAGCACATGATGCATACTCCACTGAGATCCTTCTCAGTACCATTTAATAAAGTAACTGAAGTGAACCTTTCTAGTGTGGAGAGGCCACTATGTGAATGCTAGAGCTACCATTTTCACAGCTTCTCCAGGTTCAACCCAACTGATTTGGTTACTTGCAAAGAGAGTTGATCCACTCAAACAGGCATTAGCAGAATCTTCAAGGAAATACTATCTTTGTCTTTTCTTTCAGAAGCATGAAGAAAGCCTGTTACATTACATCTGTTTGCTATTTGGTGGGTTTTGTGAACAGTAGGGGATCTGCAGGTGCCTCCATGATGGTACGTGATTTTGGCTCATGACATGTGCTGCTTCTGAAAGAACATAGGGAATTGTGAAGAAGAGTTCATTGATCTGCATAAAGACCAGCAGATTCTAGACCAAAAGAGAAACGTTCCAACCATTAAACGCTGTTCCATCCATTTAAAAAAATCACCAAACCAAACAAAAAAAAAACCACACACAACAAAAAAAAAACACAAAAACTCCAAAACCTAAAAAGTCTTGTTTTACCTCTTATCTTCATGCTGGTTTTTTCTGTCAGCATGTTAAACCAGTGGTCTCCAAAGTGCGGTCTGCGCACCCCAGGTGATGAACAGGATGATCCAGTGGAGTGTGGAAAGAAAACATTAGAACATCCATAGTATATTGAGGGGGATGTTCAAAAATTTTTTATTGATAGAGTACGCAACTGAAAGTGTTCGGAAATAACTGTGTTAGACTCTTCTGCATAAGGAAATCAGTGTTGCTATAGAAAGGTAGGAATGATGTTTGGGAAGTGCCTCTGGCAGTGTGTAGTTCAACCCATGACTCATAACAGGACCCTCACAAATACTGGATCCTGTTTTGCCTGAGGAGGAAAACACCTCCTGATAGAGGTCCCACCACAGCCCTGCTTCACCTCTTCCAGTGTTGCATTGCCCAGCTCTTTTTTATTTCTGGTGAGAATTTCCCAAGACCTTTTTGTCTGTCCCTGCTGAGAAGAATTTGGCTTCATTGTCTCTTCTAGTAGTTTTAGGCTGCTTTTAGATTCCTCACCTAGTTGCTTTTCTTCTCCAGACTAAGTCCCAGCCCCCATAATCCTGTCATCATGGGTTGTGTGAGCAAGGCTCCTGGTCATCTTGGTAGCTTTCCACTGGATCCCTTTCAGTTTCTCACGTTGCCTCAAACTGAGTTTAGTATTCAAGGTGAAGTTTTGATAGCATTGACTACAGAGGGGTAATGACCAACTTCCTTTGGTCTGCTGACCGTGTTCCTCCTGCTGTAGCTCAGTATGCCTAGTTTGGGGTGAGAGCAAAGTGAAGACTCACTTTCAGCCTGCAACTCCTCGTCCTTTTCAGCAGGGTTGGTAATTACTGGTTTACAGAATTTTTTAAATATCATGTTGATCTGAAATAAGTTTTCTATTGGTCCAGTCCTCAAGTTCACCAAGGTCCCAATACTCGCTACTGTCATTTTTAAAGATGGGCTTAGTATTACTGCCTTTCTGTTTATCAGTGTACTTCAGTGAAGCACTGTCATTGGTATGGACATTAACTTTCATTTTAAGTTCTCAAATTTTCTTAAGAAAATTTAAAAGGTGGATTTCCAATTTTTTTGTGAACTGATAATATTCAATTGTGGCAGTGGGAGATAACATGGACAAAACTGAGTCTATACTCCAGTTGGTAGCCTTTGTTTTTGCTGTCTGAGGTGAAGTAAAAAGCAAAAAACATGAAAAGAAGATAAAAACTGTTAGTATTTTAGGATTTCTTTTTCCTAAATAAATTAGAATTTTGAAGAAATTCTGGGAAAAACAGGGGTTTTGTTGCTGTAGTCAACATCAGTAAAATAGCTGACTAATCTTACAGTACAAAATCCAGTTTATTTATAAAATATACTTTTAGAAAATGTTGCAGATTTTCACGCTTCTTCAGAGCTCTGTGGCAGTGAAGACTTCATATCGATAGCTTGGCGACTACAGAGAGCCAAATGCCAAAGTGCTGATTCAGCCTTTGGTTGCTGCAGGTTTTGGGGGGAAGATTGCCAGGGTGAAAAGTAAGCTAACAATGACAATCGCTATCTCAGTTTACAAGTTACTGTTCAGAAAGTTTCTTAACGGGTACCTGTTTTCTAAAATACAAACCCTCCAAATCGATCCTACCAGAAGCCTGAAGGGCATAAAGCAGTTAACTTCTTTTTTGAGGACAGTGAACAGAAAGGTGTTTTGTTGTTGCCTGTGGCTGTTAGGAGTTTTACTTTCAGTGTGTATGGCTTAGATCAGCTTGCTTAAGTTTTAACTCTTCTTAACTAAAAGAAGCAGTAATACAGTAAGTTAGGGGTTGTTCTCAGAGCTCTTTGTTTGAAACACTTGAAAAATAATGGTAGAAGCTGACTAGCAGCAACAGCCTGGGGGAATTTAGCCCTGAATGAGAGGTGGAACAACTTGTGTTGGAAAGGATAGCATATACTATACAAAAAAAGAGATAATAAAGTTATTCCTTTCTGTGGCGGCTAAAATTATAAAAGGCAAGATCTTTAATTTATTTTCATATATTTGATGGAAAGAAAGGAACAGTGGGACCAAAGTCAATGGAGGGTTTCGTGGAAGGAAATAATTTGGTTTACTGCATTTTTATGAAATTGAAAGCAGATTATAGCAAGTATAAAAGGTCAGAAGTTTCAGTAAAAGCCACTAGTTTGCAGACTGACTGAAAGCAGAGAGTTGCAGCATTATCTCGGCCTCTCTAATTTTGTCACCTTAGCATTTGGAAAAGCAGGAGAGAGAGTGAAAGGGAAGATGGCTACCCCATAAGAACTTTACAGTGTTAATGGCCTTGGAAAGGGGTTAGTTTGTAAACTGGTTCAAGTGGGACATCTTGCTGGGTTTTTAATTCTGGCCTTCCCATGAGCTCTCTAGAGGTTGCTGAGGAGCTCCTTGGCTTCAGTGGTGCCAGTTCTGTTGTTAGCACTCTGTCAGCTGCTGGACAGGCTCTTTGTCCAGGAAATCCTTTTGTCATGAATTCACTGTTTCCAGAGTTTCTGGCTTTACATAGTAGCGTAAGCCTTTGCTACTCCATACTCTCTCTGTGCGGTTGGAATTGGGTGCTCCTTTTCACTCCATCCAGTCCAATTAGCTGTCACTGGATATTGCACGTCTGTACCTCTCTTCTACTGAAGCTCTCTTCCTTGCTCCAATTTTTCTTCAAAACTGATTTTCCAACTAATGTTTCCGTCAACATTTCCCTTGCTGAAATGTTGGCAAAATGTCTTAAAGGACTAAAATTGTGCCCACTCAGCACTATTAGCTTTGTGCTTTGCTTGTTGATATTTTTGCTTTCATTGATTGTTTCCCTGATAAAGCTTTTTCCACTTTTTTCCTTTTGTAGATTTTAAAGTTTGGGAAGAAATGTATCTAAACAAGCCTCTTTCATAAAGTGTACTTAAGATCCTCACCCCATTCTTTTTGTCTTACCAATGTACTTCAAGCCATGGAACCATCCACAGTGTCTTTAGTTAGGTTATTCTGATGTTTAATACTAAAGGCTTGGGTTTTCTTCGATCTTTGCTCTACCTTTCCTTGTATGTGTAAAATCTTAGCTCTGAGTTGAGCCTAAGTCTTCTGCAAGACATTCAGGTGAATGGTGAAGTAACTTGCTTAATGAGTAATAAGCAAGTTTAGGTGTTGTTTAGGTGGTTGTTTCATCACTTGATGACCCCTTCTCATCTGCATAGCTTCTTGCCCTTTTTCTGCTCTTTCTGCTCAGTTACTTTGACTTACTTGAGAGTGATACGCTTTTCCGTGTCCATTCACCTTTTAGGCTGGCCTGAGATAGTTGGGGGGGGGGGGGGGGGGGGGGGGGGGGGCGCGGTCAGCTCAGGGTTTTGGGAGTGGAACAGTGACTTAAAGCTCTTTTTTCCCAAAAGATGTAAGTGAGGATCTTGAGTGGAATTTTCAAGCTCATGCAATGCAGCTTAGCTGTCACCTTCTCACAAAAAGGACTACGAATGTGGGTATGTATGAGAAGCTGCTAAAATGCAAGGTATCATAGTGGAATGACTGTCTTTCACTTCCCTGCCAGAGTTGGACCATTGTCTCCAAAGATGTGAGATGATTTTGCTCTTCAGCTGCTACAAGACAGAGGAAAAGGAACCTTTTTAACTTGTCTTTTATCTGGACCATGGCGTGGGTTAAGCTGTTCTGGGTTTTTGGGGGGTTTTTTTTTGGTGGTTTTTTTTCAGTTATTTTTTTTTTCTGTTTTGACAGATTTAGTAGATTAAAATGTATGTTAAACTATGACATTTCACTTTATATAGCTGTGTCCTAGGCACATCCAAGAGTTTCTGCTTAAAACTGAGAGAAGCTTGCAACTTTTACAAGTATTTACCTTTTGCTGCAAGGTGGGACAGTAGAAGAGTGACCTGAATATCTTTCTGTCTTGCATATCGGCACAAACTTACTCGTTTTCTTCCCAAATATCACTTTTCAGTAGTGTATGATGCACAGAGTCCAGTTCCTCCCTTAGGTGCTGCCTGTGAAATGGATGATCAGTGATAGTAAATGTAGATATGCAGGTCTGACCTGGGTGCATGAAGAGACATGAACATGGATGATGTGGTTTTGTCATGTCGCTTCTTTAAGTAGGAAGCTGCACTGTTATATTGCCCATGTTCTTACAGATACAGTGGTATAGATTCAGTAGAGGCCTGCAGCAAGAATCACTGATGCTTTGCAGCAGATATACCACAAGAGTTCAGACCCTGCATACAGAAATCCTGTAGAAGCTGTGAGATTGCACTGAATTAATGATTCTTTGAGATAAGGGGTTAACAGCTGACCTGTGAGTGTGGACTCTGCATTGGACAATAGAGAGGACATAGCTGAAATAGTCAGCAAGCTTGTTTTTAATGGAAATAAAAACAAAACTGCTTTCATGGGAAGTGCCCTTCAGATATACTTTGTTTCTAGCCTGGGAAGAGTTGTACAGGGTTTGTGTTCCTTCTGCAGATTACATGCCTGGCTGCCAGTGGCTTTTCACTCTTATTTTAGTATTTTACACCTGTGAAACTTCGTTATGGAAAGAAATGCTGCACTTATGAATGTGACAGCAGTCCTTCCTTTATGCAGCATTTGGTGCTCTCAAGGTAATAGCAACAGTCCAAGGCCTGAAACAGGGAACAATCAAGTCTTGGTCCATTTCTTAGTCTATTTCTTCAAGCAAGTGCTGTTATGGAGGGAGAAGGAGAGGACTTCGCTGTGTAAATGCTTCAGATTAACTCTCATGCACATAGCTGGGATTGCATTAGAGTGTTAGAAGATTTTAAGCTATTTCAGAAGCAGTGCTGCTCCCCTTCCTGTGCCCAGGTTCTTGGAAGCTGGGGCCCAGTGACTCCCCCATATAGTCTGGTACCAAGAGAACAGACACAGAGCCGTGAAAACAAGCAAGCCTATGGAGTGTAGGTTGTGGTTGTAATTGCCATGCCTGCAGGGAATACATTAACCTCTCCCATACAGGAGCACAGTCATTGCACTTGCAGTGTAGTTGGGATGCATCTGCAAATTCATGTGCAAAGTTGAGATGTCTGTGGCACATATGATATTTTGTCTTACAGACACTGCTATCGGTAAATTCATCTGCTTTTAGCCAGTAAAAGTTGTGTTTCTGGGGAGGCTCTAGTCATACTATCTTCAGACTTACAACATTAGTTTGACCAACCCACCTTCAACTAATAGACTTTTTCTCAGAAAGTTAATCACTGAAATAATTTCTCAAGGCTTTACCTTTGGTCTTTATAATACATCGGTAAACAGTCAGTCTTGGTAATACTTGTGTCAACAGGCACTACTGGTTTCAGTAGGAATATGGCCTAAATCATGGGTTTATGCAGCCAGCTTTTCCTGTGCCTTGCACTATCATGAGAATGACTGTAATATATTTGATCTATTAGATATGTATTCAGATTTCTCTGGCTCTTCCACACTGCACACATTTCTGCAGTATTTCCTTAAAGTTCACTTTTATGGCTGGCGTGGATATAGTTAAAGTAATGGATATAGTTAAAAGGCAATGTTGCAGTTTTCTCCGGTTTCCCTTATCCAATTAAATGTTTGCCCTGTACAGTATGTATGCTATGTGAGGAATTCAAATGTTTTTCAGTCAGGGCATTGATTTACAGATTTCTTATCTCAGGCATTTCTTTTAAGTACCTTGCGCCCTCCTCATTCAAATAATATCAGAGCCAGGCTCTGCGGTGGATTTAAGGGAAAGGAAGATTTATTTAGACTTGTTTCAGTGTTGCTTACAGAAATAGTGAGAACCTTCTTCCTTTTTTCATAAGAAAGATTTCCTTATGGAAAAGATGCATTACCATGATTTGAACTCTTTGTAAGGACTGGAATTGTTCTGTAACTTCTTGTGTATTTTTTCTCCCTCAATCTTTTGAAGTTTATCTACTCAAGAGACAATAATTACAGAGTGTTTAATCTGTAATATCTTACTGGATCTCAGTCCTGCAAAAGGTCAATTGAACTATTCAGGTGTATGAAGCTTCAGATATGCAGGCATTTGCAGTACCTTAGTGCATGGCCTTTTCTGTGGTAGAAAATACTGGTGTTGAACCTGCGTTTATTTCAATAGGTCTTGAATTGCTTTAGATAATACCAGAATAATTAGATGTAATCCTCATTAGAGCTTGATTGGTTATTAAAATGTACTTGTAGAGGAGGGATTTAAACTGTTCCTCTATAAAGCTCTTCAGTGTTAGCATCCACATTATTCCTCACTCAAGTGCATGTGTTTTAACTATATCCCATAATATTTATGTCTAGTATAATTAAGTTGAACATAGTTCAGACTTGAATCAATTTAGAAACCAATTAATCTGATGCTATTTGCAAGCTATTAGTAAAGAAAAGTTTACAGTTGCTTTACTTTTTTGTCTGTATGAGCAAAGTCACACCTGAAATCTGTAGCTGTACTGGTAACTAAACACTGTGCTGCTCAACTCCCTTTCAACCCCAGTCTGTCCTTTTCTCCTCACATGAGCAGAAGAGTGAGAGATGACTGGCTCCCTCATTTCCATTCCCTCCCATCATTTTTTTATACACAGTCATAATATACCCCTGAGCCTGAATTTCTTCAGGCTGAACAGTGCCAGCTCTCTCAGTCTCAGTTGAAAGATGTTCCAGTCCCAGTGATGCTGCAGGCGTCTTTGTGGCCTTGCACTGGACTTGCTCAAGCAAGTCCATGTTGCTCTTGTACTGGGGAGCCCAGAAATGGGCACAGAGCTTCAGATGTGGCCTCACCAGTGCTAAGCAGAGAGGAAAGATCACCTCCCTTGACCTGCTGGCGGCACTCTTCCTGATGCAGCTGGATACTGTTGACCGCCTTTGCCATGAGGTTGCGTTGCTGGCTCATGGTCAGCTTGCTGTTCACCAGGACTCTCAGGTCCTTCTCTGCTGAGCTATCCTCCAGCCAGTAGGCCCCCAGCTTGTACTGGTGTCTGGGATTATTCCTTCCCAGGTGCAGGAGTTTACAATTTCCCCTTCTAAAACTTCTTGAGATTCCTTTGGGCCCATTTCTCCCACCTCTAAATGGCAGTACAACCATCTGGTTTACCAGTCTCTCCTCACAGTTCTCTGTTGTCTGCAGACTGGCTGACTAAGATTTATCCCATCATCCAGGTTTATGAATGTATTGAACAGTATTGGCCCCAGTGTCAGTCTCTGGGGTATAATGCTAGTGACTTGGTGTGGCTGATCGCAAGCCTCTGGGCCTAGTCATTCAGCCAGTTTTCAGTCCATCTCACTGTCCACTTATCTAACCCATGCTTTGTCAGCTTGTTTATGAGGATGTTGTGGGACACCATGACAAAAGGCTTAGTAAAATCAAGATATGTAACATCCACTGCTCTTTCCTTAGCCATTAAGCTAGTCAGTTCACTGAAGAAGGCTGTCAGTTCACTGAAGAAGGCTATCAGTGTGGATAGCCTTGATTTTCCCTTTGTAAATCCATGCTGACAGCTCTCAATCATCTTCTTTTCCTTCACATGTTTGGAAATGGTTTCCAGGGTTAGTTGCTCCATCATCTTCCCACAGACTGAGATTAGGCTAGCCAAGCCTGCAATTCCCCATATCATCCTTCTTGAAGACAAGAGTGATGCTTGTTCCCTTTCCAGACTTCAGGAATCTCTTCTAATTGTTGTGACCTTTTTAAAGATTATTGAGAGTGGCCTTGCAGCGATATCAACCAGCTCCCTCAGCTCTTGCGGGTGCAACCTGTCAGGCCCCAGTAAGCTTACGTACGTCTCAGTTGTTTAAGTGCTCCTTTGCTTGGTCCTTCTCCACAGTTTAAGTCTTCCTTGATCCAGATTTTTCCTCTGATCTCAGGGGCTTGAGGTTCCCAAAGGCCTGTATTACTGGTAAAGACTAAGGTGAAAAATGTTTTGAGCACCTCAGCGTTTTCCATGTGATTTTCTGCTGGATTCCCTGCCCCATTTAGCAGTGGACTGAATGGGTGGGCTGAACACTCAAATTTCTATCACTTTGTTGTATAAGTGTGCACTGATGGTGTGTGTAGTCACATAGGACACTTGACTAGACATACCTGATTAACCCTGTGGAATGCAAAACAGCTTGGAACAGACAGGTCTGGTCTCATCTTCAGGGCCAGTGAGTGAACCCTGATCAAATGGTCTGAGCAGTGCAATTCTGTAACCTTTATTCCCTCTGCCGTTTGTCCTGCTGGATGTTTTCAGCAGTCAATGTAATGTTGTGAAATAAAATGTTACGGCTCAAACAAATAAAAACTCTTCTTTATAGTCCTATTAAGAGGAAAAAAGATTGTTTTATAAACAGTTCTTTCAGTACAAAGTCCATCAAAATGTGAGTTGTTTTTCAGCTTGCCTTTTACTTTGTTTCCTTTGCTGCAGAATCTCGAAGTTACACAGAAGCTGTTAACCACTCTCTGGTGATGTCTGACAGCAGCTTGGGCACCAACCCTGCCTTGCTGAGGGCCAGCGTGCAGGCAGATCCTTCCTTTCAGCGCTGTTTTGCATCTTCATGTACTGTTTCAAGTCCTATCCCAGGGGGAGAAAGGTAGGAGAAGATACCCCTACCTTATTGTTCAGTTATCACAACTATAGTTTCCAGCCAAGATGCTATGCTTGCATCTTCGTTACAGAGAACTTGTCCAATGACTTTGATTTTGATTGCATTTAATGATGATGTTGACTGGAGTTTACCACATACACATATGCTTTTATTATGTCAGAGATGCAATTAGCTTTGAAGATAAATATAAAGACCAAAATAAATAGGAATTTATAGCTCAGTTACTTTATTATGTGCTAGCACAAGCTCGTACATAATTTTCCTGTGTGCTTAACCAGCTTCTCTAATGCTTCATGAAATTTTACATTGGAATAAGTTGTATATGAGAGAGTGGGAGCACTCTTTTCACTGCAACACGTGTGTTTCTATCAGTAAAATGCCAGAGAATTTGTTTTTGGTGGTGAATAGCTACCCTTTCAACTGCTCATCAGGCTGAGAAATTTTATGCTTTCATATTTGTAATTTGTATTTTGGTAAACTTGTAGGGCTCTGGACCAGAGCTTGGATAATATACATTTACAAAATAGTACTTGTCCCAAGGACCTTACAGCATAAGAGGGGAAATAGCAGGAAACACATCAAACAAACAAGAGGTCTCAGGTTACTCTTAGAAGGTTCAGAAGACCACGACAGTGAACTGGATCAGTCCTTAGCTGTGCCCTGTATTTACTTAATAGATTAGGTGTTGCATTACAGCTGTTTCTGTTTCCTTCTCTGTCACTGTGTAACAGTGTTCCTTCGTGGCTAATTATCCTCATTTTGTTCTTGGATAATTGGCTTCTTTTACACAGTAAGTATTTGGAATGCTGTTGGTTGGTGTGTGAGTCTCTCAGTGAGGTCTTCAAGTATGTTGATACCTATTTATCTTTTATTTATCTTCCCATCTTATTTACTTATTTTTCAATCAGTACTTGGACTGTGAAAGAATGTTTTCATTTTGTGGTTATGAATGTGAATCATAAGACTGAACAAAGTATGTTAGTATTTTCTGAGGAGGAGGCAATTTTACATTTCATTCTAAGTGGATATGAATTAAAAGCTTATCAGGCAATGCAGTCATTACCAAGTTTACATTCC
>NW_010159653.1:19984-27392 GCF_000695765.1 Mesitornis unicolor
TCTAGAAAATTTTGTTCCCTTCATGCTAAATATTTTTTTCTGTCATTTTTCATTTCATCTAGCAGATAGCTACGGCTGTGGGTTTGTTTTTTTTCTTGCAATGATGTCTTCTTCCATTTGCTTCTCTTCCATTTCTTCATGGCCTTTCTGCTTCAATCTGTTCAAATCTACTGGTATCCATTTCCACAGTTCTCTTAATTAAAGGGGTCTTTCTTTTTTTATATATCTTATGACAGCTTTCTTCCCTTTGCATCTCACAATGATCTACTTGTAGATTGATCTTTTAAGGGAATGATTTGTCTGTTGTTTTATTTTTGTCTTCAATTTTTGGCTTTTTTTTACAGCTCTTCTGCAGCAGAACGTCCTTGGCTTGAAAGCAGCCCTAAAGCTTCCCCATCGCTCCCGCTTTCAATGGGAAACAGCAGGCCACCGGGAGGTTACCTTGCACCCTCTGAATTTTCAAATGCCGCACAAGATGTCTCGCTCATGTCTCATTTCCAAACTCCAGGACTGCAAGTTGTCACCCTGAGCAGCCTGGAGAATTCACCAGCAGAGCCACAGCAAGAACCTGCTGTCAGCAGCAGTACCCGGGCCTACCTGAGCTACACCGGAGGCAACATGGGCAGTAGCTCCCCCCAGGAGGAGAAACAAGCTACTTTCGTAGCCAATACTAACATCTCTCCTAAAACCATGAGCTCTTCAGTGGCAAGTGCCGAGGACAATGGCTTTTTGACACAAAACTTTCTTACAGTGGCCGCTGGACACATTAGCCAGAACAGTGCAGTTCAGCAGCACCATGGAGGGAATCTACATGCTCAGCCGCCTCTTCCAGAGAAAAAGAGGTCCTCTGAAGGAGACCGTTCCTTTGCCTCCGTGTCACCTTCTTCAAGTGGCTTCTCTAGCCCCCACAGTGGAAGCACAATCAGCATCCCCTTCCCGAATGTCCTCCCAGACTTCTCAAAAATGCTAAGCACTTCCCCGGTGCCAGGTAAATTCTGCATCAGAGAAATGCAAAATACATTACACTTTATATGAGTAAAAAGCATGTAGAGGATTTTAAAAGTGGCGAGGGGAAAAAAAAACCCAAACAAACAATGGAATGAAAATGGCATGGAGGACTTGAGTGTTTGCAGTAAGTGGCATCAGTTCATTGGCTTTGAATGTGTAATTCAGAGAACTGAAGGCTGCAGAATTCCTTCTGCGCTTCCCTAAATGTCAGCCAAGGGCAGCCTACCTTTAGAACTGCCAAACTACAAGCAAGTGCTGTAGAGTCCAGCTTCTTTTAATAAAGGCTGGCTTCTCTCTGTGTCTTTCTAAGCTTGTGTCAAGAATAGTTAAAAACATGCATGTGTATTCACTGGATCCCATTGAGAAGCTTTGCATTTAATACAGCTTTATAAATGTAAGAGTTTTTCGTATTTTATGAGGTTTGTAAAATGGAACTTCAAGAATGCTTTCAGTATCTTAGTGTACGGTATTGTATTTGCTGGTTCTAAACCAGTTCAGAGTTTCTCTAGATTGTATTTCTGGTCATTAGTTTTTTCAATAAATCTGGAGATTGGAAGTTGGAAATAGGAGTTAAAAATGCTTTTGTATTTAAAAAATATCTTGACCTTTTTTTCCCTTTTATTTCACAGAAAACACAACTGATAAACATGTGACTGTAAAATTTGTCCAGGATACATCCAGGTTCTGGTATAAGCCAGATATTTCAAGAGAACAAGGTATATCAACTGATGCATATTCTGGCATATCCTCACTTAATAATTTTTGTACAAAGGCTGAATTTGAGAGTGGAGGGCAGTCAAGTAGTACTAAAAAATATTCAGTTAATCAGACAATTTATTAGCTGGACTGAACTAAATCTGCCTTTGGTAGCTGCTGGAAATGTACTTTACTGAAAAGTTACAGGTTTTGGAATGGCAGATCTATGTGATGCAATACCAAACTGTCTGCCCTCAGAAACCTTCCAAGTACAAGTGTGGTGCTCTGGCGTGATCTCAGCCATGTGTTTTTCCCTGCATAGGTAACAGGTTGAGAGAGTTGAGGCTGTTCAGCCTGGAGAAGAGAAGGCTCCGGGGGGATCTTACTGCAGCCTTCCAGTTCCTATAGGAAAGCTGGAGAGGGACTTTTTACAAGGGCAGGTAGCAATAGGACGAAGGAGAACGGTTTTAAACTGGAAGAGGGTAGATTTAGACTAGATATTAGGAAGAAATTCGTTACTGTGAGGGTGGTGAGACACTGGCACAGGTTGCCAGGGAAGTTGTGGATGCCCCCTCCCTGGAAGTGCTCAAGGCCAGGTTGGACAGGGCTTTGGGCAACCTGGTCTAGTGGGAGGTGTCCCTGCCCATGTCAGGGGGTTGGACTGGATGATCTTTAAGGTCCCTTCCAACCCAAACCATTGTGTGATTCCATGCTAAATATCAGAGAATAGTTAATTAGCTAGAAGTCATCATAAAATCATCCTCATGTACCAGTCGTTCTGTAGCCTGAATTTCATTGCAAGTGATATATATTATTTCTTAAAGGTCCCAAAATAACACTCCCATTGATCAAGAGTTTTATGATGTACAATACAGATACAGTACATCTATATGTAGATGTATTATTGAATGAGATGGAGAAAGATTTTGCTATGTATGTGAAGATATATTCATACAAACTTACACCTTGTTCCTGCAGCAATGCGTAAATAAAATATGTTGGGTGGTTCGCAAATGCAATTGGTGTGTCCATCCTTGTGTCCATATTGTAATACTTAGCTATACTGAATTGTATTTAATGAGTTATGACAGGATTTTAAGTAGGGATTCTTAAAATGTGATTGTCAGAAAGGAAAAGTGACGAATTAGTTCTGCATTGGGAAGGAAGTTCACACTAAACCAAAATAGCCTTCAGCTATTGGCAAACGATGAATTGCTGTGTCTGTCTAGTTCATAGTCTCTCAAATGGTGAGGGTGACTCTAGCAGTGCAGTAGTAAACATGAGCCCAGGGGAATGAAGGTCATAGAAATCAGATTATTAATTCATCTTTTGATGATGTTTTTGTGGTCCTTTCACTGCAGTCCCTTTACCCTTGTCTGCTCCCCACCCATAATGAGAACTGAGTCTTCAAATGTGGAAAAAAAATATGTCCTGACTTGATGCAAATCCAGAGCAGAGAGTAGATCATAAAGGAAATTCAAACCTAACTGCTTGAACAAATGATAAGAAAATCTTTCCAGCCTGTTAGTATGCCTCTTTTCACCCTATCAAGTAAAATTCCTTTTAAAAAAATGTTTTAAGATAGAGTTGCTGAGGAGGGGGAACACTTGTTCTTTCTTCCTGTGCTTAATGGACTGCTTCTATGCCAAATGACTACTGTCCCCCTGTGGATTTTATAAGTGTTATGCAAGTACTGCTGAATTTCAGGGTTTTATATGTTCATCCTCCTCCTCTCAACACGTGACAGGTCATTGTGAAAACAGTTACTTTCTTCACCATCTGACAGATTAATAGAACAGAATATATAGGCATTTGCTTTACTCACTTAAACAGGAGATACAATTATGTCTGCATTTTCCTTATGTTACTACTTTTTTTCATGGAAAAAAAGTGTGTGTGTGTGTGTCTGTGTGTGTGTATGTGTGTTTATGATGTCATCATTGCTCAGGTCTTGCAAAATATGGCTTCATGCCACACATGCATAATTTCCATGTTCTGTGTATACAGACAGTTAAGCACTCCAGGGTCAAATTTGGGCTTTTTTTCCAGGGTTTCTTTGAAGACTTGCTGATCATTAGAAATTCTGGAAACAAACACAAGTATTTCCAAAAAGTTTAAGGAAAAACAAAAAGTGCAAAGAACCTTAAATCTTTTTTCAAAGTGGGTTTAAGATTTCAGGCTACCAGATTTCAGAGACTGCAGCAGAATCACGCAAAGCAAGAGCAGCTTCCTTGCACATGGTTCCTCCGTGACTTTATATCACACTTCCAGCAGAGATCACAGAATATAGTTGTAAAATATTTCAATGCTTGGACAGTCAGAGAGCAAATAGTCGCATCCTTTCCCTTGCTTTAAAGCTAGTAAGGGAGTGCAGCTGCTTTGCAGGGACAGAAACTTGGTGGTGGATGAAAATGGATCTGGTCTGCCTGTTGAAGCTGTATAGGAAAAGAAAAACAGCGCTGTCTGGGAGTTAGTCAGCCTGGGAATTACAGACAGCTGTGCTGTCTGCCATGCTTCTAACAAGTTGGCAAAACGTAAGCAGGAATCAGTTTTCTCTTGCACTGCTTGTAGGGATTCTGGTGGAACCTGCCCGTTCTTCTCAGTTTAAAAATCAGTAGCGATCTCTACTTCAGGCTGCTCTTCAAGTAAGTGAGAAATCTGAGATTAGCACAAGATGTTTCTACTCAGACCCCCCAAATACGCTTGATTGTATTCTCTTTTACAGCAGTGGAGATAGAGAAAAGGGTCTTACTTCCTTTAGTCTCCTAGATTTGCACTTCTGTAATTTTTGGGTGTGTGCATTGTTCTGGAACTGTTTTTCTCTCTCTTTCCTGGAATCCCTTGCAGCCATTGCTGTTCTCAAGGACAAGGAGCCTGGGTCATTTATTGTTCGAGACAGCCATTCTTTCCGGGGAGCCTATGGGCTAGCAATGAAAGTTGCTACACCACCTCCTTCAGTGCTGCAGTTAAACAAGAAAGGTACTGTATGCCTTCTATTTGTTATTTAACAAACCATACAAAGTTTGTTGTGTTTCATTAGTACATGGTGCCTGGTGAGGTAAGCAACTGAGATCACAGGAGAGCAGTGATTCTTGGTGTTGTGGTTATGGAAGTGTGGTTTTGTCTGGCGTTAGTTGGTTGCTTGGCTGTTGCTTGTTTGGCTGGGTTTTTTTAAGTTTTCATGCTTATTCTGTGGCAAGGTTAGCAGTCCACCTCTATTACAGTAACACTTTCAAGTTCTGTACACTTCATCTGGTATCTTGAGTGAATTTCTAATAAAGAATTGTCACATAATCCTTCTTTTTATTGCCTGGAAACATCAGCAGAAGCACTGCAATGCCTCATTTAAAGAAGACACCAAGTGCACTGGGGTGATGATAGCAACAACAAAGAGGCAAATGGAGAGTGGCTCTGGGTGTTTTTAGTAATCTTTTTTTTATCATCAGACCAGTGAAGTCCAGGAAGACGTGAAAGTTCGAACTCTCCTAGCCTTTAAGAGCCTGTTTGTTAGTTGTACCACAGGCAAGTGGTAATAAGAGAAAATTCTAGTTGAGACTGTAGCACCGCTTCTCACACTGTGATATATGGCTTTTTTGGTTCCCACTGTTTCATCCCAGAAGGCACAAATTTGTTCAGTCTCCTGCAGGGTTCCTTGTCCTGGGCTTCCCCTTCCCACATACCCTTTTAGTAATTTATTTTTAATATTGTGAGAGCATAAGGGCAAACAGCAAGTTGTTTGAAAAGGTCATCTTTGCAATATTTGCTTGCATAGAAGTTTCAGCTGTCCAGATTAATGTGTTCTTCTCTATTAGCCTGAAAGTCAGCCCTTGATGTCATGTGTTTTCTGGACTGTGGCTGGTAGATCAGAGTCAAATGGGACATTTGTGTTTGTGGCACTTTTGTTAAGGTTTGAATGGTTGGGTAGCTTTGTCCCGTTGTTATGGAATAATGCTTTATTTACTTGGAGTGAGATTCAGTTTGGAGTCAGGTGTGAACTACTGTGAACCAGTCTATCAAGAAATAATGAAGTTGTCTTAATTATATGCGTGCATATGTATATATATTTATAAAATAATGCTAAATCTCAAGGGAATTTTTTTATGCCTCTTTGGCTTTGAATCTCCTCATTAAATCCAAGTTAACAATTTTGATTTGGCCTAGATTCCTGAGAGATATAACTGTCCTTAAAAATCTAGTGATGTCAGAATGTTTCATGTAATTGATTGTTTTCAGGAGCAAAGGCTTAGCATAAAACTGAAAACATTTTAAAACTTACAAATTCATTGAGAGACTTGGCATCTGTACCTTTGTGTATATAAATCTATTGGTTTATTCTGGAAAAGTTCTGCAAGCAGAACTGTCACTAGAAATCTGAGTATTTTATCATACTTCTACTCCCTTGCCACATTGGATAGAAGTTCTTCTAATGGGCCAATGCATCAGAATTCCTAACCATTTGTTTTCCAAATTTCTGTTCCTATCTGTAGTTGGGACCACACTTGGGACTTTTTGGGCATGGGTGTATATTTGGTTGCCAGTCATTTATGATTATAAAACTTTTTCCTCTCATTGTCTGAAGTGAGTTATTTGCTTGTTTGTTTTTTTGCAAGATGGCCCTTATACTACAGCTTGCAACCTTGCAGCAGACCAGTTCTAATGTATTTTTTGGATGCTGTATATAAAAGATTTGGTGGTAATGTGGAAAACTGCTTCATAAAGACCTGCTAATTTGAGAGACTGTTGTCTGTTCATTGCTTCTCTTCATGAGCTTTCTTTTTCTTTTTCAACACAGTTGGAGATTTGTCAAATGAGCTTGTAAGGCATTTTCTGATTGAATGCACGCACAAGGGGGTGCGCTTGAAAGGATGCCCAAATGAACCATATTTTGGTAAGTACTATGCATCACAGGGACACAGAAAATGAAAAGAGTTTTCATTTGCCAGAGCTGTTTTGTAGACTTGGATGGAGTGCAAGTGAGAGAATACTTTACTCAAGTCCTGATGATTTCTGTCGGAACCCATTCTGATATTATAGGAGCTTTGTATTCATTTACCTTAAGTATAGGTGCAGGGCACTGTGGCATAGATGCACACGACCAAGATTCAAGCAGTAAAGCTGGTCTGCCACTACCAGTGCTGCTGCAGACAGCTGAGCTAGATGGCTGTTACGGCCTTATTGATTCAGACCTTTGCCTTATTTTGTCCTGTGCTGTATTTATTACTCTTTATTATCTGGCTAAAATGACACCAGAGTGGAATGTTCACAAAGTGCATTATGGTGCATCAGCCTACCTAATGTAACATGATGAAAGTGCATTACCTGTGGTGGCAAACAACCAGCACCTACCTAGCTGCTCACTCATTTGCCCTCCTCAGTAGGGCAGGAGAGGGAAGATAGGATGTGACAACTCATGAGTGAGAGAAAGACAGAGAAATTGCTAACCAGTTACTACCATGGGCAAAAGAGACTTAGCCTGGGGAAAATTAGTTTAGTTTTTTACCAATTAAAATTGATAGTTAGTGAGAAACGGAGACAAATATTAAAATAACACTTTTCCTTCCCCTTTTCCCAAGCTCAACCTCACTGCTTCTCCCCAGACTCCTCACCCCCACTGTAGGCAGTGCAGAAGAGAGTGGGGAGTGCACGGTCACTACACAACAGTTTCTCTCTGCTGCCCCATCCCTCTCCCACTTTTTTCCTGCTG
>NW_010159653.1:27423-46138 GCF_000695765.1 Mesitornis unicolor
CTTTCCCTATGAGCTGCCATCCTTAAGGAAAAAATCTGCTTCAGCATGCACAGTTCCTTCAGGAAACGTCCATATGCTCCAATGTTGGTCCTCCACAGGCTGCAGGGTGTAAAAATGAGGTTGTTTTTGGTTGAACTGTGATTGTAGTTAGTAAGCAGGATCGAAGGATGACTTTTTGTACAAACAGGCTGATGAATATTATGGCCTACTCTCGCTTCTTAGAGTGTAGTCTCATATCAAGAATGACTGAAGTTTAATTATTTTAATTAATCCAAGTCCAAATGACAAAAGTGAGTTTGAACAGAAAAGAAAAATAATTTAATAGAGAATGCTGCATACACACCTCTGCTGCATTAGATGGAGGAGATTTAATCTATAGCATCTTTTGTACTTTTATAACCACAAAATAGATGCATGTAGAAAAAGCACTAGCTAGTGGAGACTAGGTGGCTAAGAGGCAGAACTCCTCACTCTTTCTCTGCCTCGTTACATAGCATTGACCCCTTGTGCTTTTAACCATCTTCATAAGATTTTTAGTACATTTAATGTAGCAGAAGTTAAGAGCATTGAAAGGAATTTACTGACTTCTATATGTTACTGGTTTTGTAATTTTTGTGCTTTCTCCATATTTGAAGCAGAGGCATTTAGGTTAGGATTTAAGCAGTGTGTTTAAGCAGGGAAAGGGAGCATATGATTGTGATTAATGAGTTAAAGTAAATCCAACTGGGACAGTGCTGGGAAACAGGAATACACTAAAGTTGACCAAAGAAGGTCTTGGTGTAGGTGCCAAGAGAGTATTTTTAAAGGGCTGGGGGTGGGGAGGCCCCTTGGTCTATAAAATACTTGAGAGCCAACATAACTGTTAAGCGTTCTTGTTGACTACCACATTAACTGTGCCTGTCTTTTTCCTCTTCTGACCACAGGGAGTTTGACAGCTCTGGTGTATCAGCACTCCATCACTCCTCTGGCATTGCCCTGCAAGCTCCTCATCCCAGACAGAGGTATGCTTGTTAAAGTACAGAAGAGATATACCAGGCCAAGTGCTGCTTCAAAGTGCTGGTGTCTGAAGGCAGGTGAACATGTCACAAGTCGAGATATAAGCAAGAATGCACAGGGAAGGAAGCTGTGTTTTAAAAGTCATTCTTCAATACTATTGATGGCTCTTATCCAAGCTGTAGTTGTGAGCAGGCTGGTACTGTGATATGCCAGTCATAAACATATATGCATCATGGAAATTCACACAGTAATCTTGCACGTGGGAAGATGAAAGTACTTTGCAGACATGGAATTACGCCCATGTACGGTTGGACGTAACCGCTAACTCAAGTCTAATTAGCAAAAGGGCTTTAGGGAAGGCAAGTAGGTAAAAAAGAGAAGGTGCCCTGAGTGTGACTGTTGACTGTAGCAGTTTACACAGGTCCAAATATTGTTTGAGTAAATTATCAAAAAGCCTGTGTTGCATCATGGCACTGTAATTCTAATTTTGGATTTGGTGATTTCATAAACCACTCTAACACAACAGCAAAATGTAGCTATACTTGCCCCATAATTGTTGTCTGTTACGCTCTCACGTGAAGTTGACACCACATGTATTATTGAAATGTTAAACATTCTTGTGTTTTTCTACTGAACTTTTCAAACTTTTGTTAAAGACCGTATGTTAGTGTTCAAACATAGCATTTGAATTAGGCAGATACATTAATGAAACCATTTTAGCACAAAAACATTCTATAGTAGATGTGACCAGAGATCTCTTTGTATGACAAGCCAGTGTAGTAGGTGCGCTTGTTCTCCTTCTTCTCTCCTAAAATGGAAATCTCCTTCTGGCAGAGGTGCAGGACTGAAACATTTGCCTTGTCCTGAATAAACATATCACAGTGAAATTTATTTATTTATTTATTTATTTATGAACCTGAGACAGTCATGCATTTTAAGATGGTCAGTGGTTAATGGTTCTGGACACAGTGCCTGGAGTATTTAAAACATGTGAATAGTGTCACACACCTTATTACTGCTCTTTTCCTCATTCCTTTGAATGTATTCAAAGACAGCATACATTGTGTTAAATACAGCACTAAGTGAGTTCTTTTTACATGCATTTATGTAATTGAAATATATGGACAGTTTTCTCACTAAATTTAACAGAAGATTGGGAGGCAAACATTCCACTCCTGTCTTAATAGTTCAAGTGTTTGATTTCTGTGTAAGTAGGAAGAAAGGATTATGTTGTCATCTTCTGAATCAAAATACAATTAATTTATTTCATCACAGAAACACAAAGTATTTGTTCATAAATTAGTGTAAATTATACAAATTAAATGAGAAAATTAAAATTGCACTATTTATAAAACTTTGAGGTTGTAATGAGGGAATACACTATTAGTATCATGTGCGTCTCTGCAGCATAAGCTATGTAGTTACGTCTTTTACTGTCAGGAAGTAAAGGTCAAGCATTTCTCCTGCATCACTGGAGGCAAAAAAACTGATGCAGCACAAAAACCACAGGAATGATTATAGTTGCAGATACAAGATTGGTTCATGTTTCTGACCAAGGGTTGTTTGGTCGATGAGATAACAGTTACAGAAACTAAACTCATACTTGACCATGTGCATTGATTTGTCAATTCAAGTCCGAACAAGACATGGACAGTGTTCTCTTTTTGCAGATCCCTTGGAGGAGATCGCAGAAACTTCTCCACAGACTGCTGCAAACTCGGCAGCAGAGCTTCTCAAACAGGGTGCAGGTCTGTTAAATTTTTTCCTTGCATTTGTCTGTCAACAGATTTTGTGTCTCACAGGCTGGGAGAAGCTAAAGCTTAAACTGGAATGGAAGGATGCTTAAAAGGATCAGTTAAATTTAGAGTGCTGTGCAGAAGTGTAAAGGGCGTTATGAAGATATGTACCAAGTTCCTTCTGCTTTCTGCAACCTGCTTCTAAGTTCTACAACCCTGTGTTTGCTTTCATGTCATGTCCCATGAGAATTTGAGGTACACATAGATTGGTTCAAGCGCAGCAGTTTTTAAGTGGTTACATTGCTTTCATAACTGATAAATCTGGAGAAGGGATTTTCAACCTGTGGTTGCAGAGGTTCATTAACTATTTCTGAGGTCTGCAAAAGGCAACTAAGGGGAGTGTTCAGTAGGGTTAAATTCTCAGCATCGGGGTCATCAGTACCACTGGAAGATTCTTACTGTCCCATCAATCTTATGCTGCATGCTGTTAGGATGTGTCCAGTGTCTTTTCCATTGGCTGCAGTTTTATGGATTCTTGTGCATGCTGCAGCGCCCATTCTGGAAAGTGAAGTTGTCTTACTGTGAGCCCATTGATGTGACAGAAGAACCCTGACGAGATTACCTCCAAATAACGTGATGCTATGCATTGGTTCTGTCTGTATCGTTCCCAAATAGAGGTGTTTGCAGTAGCTGTGTAGAGATGTGCTCTGCTTCTCATTTGCTTTGTTTGTGTGCAGTTGACCCAGAGTTAGCAAGTGAAATAACCTGTCTGAAAAAGTGTCATGGTGTCCTAAGCCACCGTCATTGGACATGGTGCTCTGAGTACTCCTTTGTAATCTTAAGGTGGTCCTTAGTAGAAGTGCAGCTCTTGTGTCATTTCCCTGTATGGTGGACATGCCCAGGGAATCCTCTCTGTGTCTTCCCATGCTCCCTGCTTTTCAGGCTGCTGTGGTTTCTCCCCAGCAACTATCTGCCCACCTGATCAGTCCCATTAGAGCAGGAGAATACATTACATTTGCCACTCTCCTTTGAGTTTAGCCTACCACTGGAGCTACAAGCAAATGTGTGGTGGCCAAGCATGCCTCCTTAAGAATGCTGCCTCATTGCCCTCACCCATTTTAGTGCACTTCTGAAGGGGACAGTTGCCAAGCTGAGCATCTCTGGAGAGAGAAAGTGTTGCTTCTTGCTTGTGCAGCGGTCTGCTTTCTCTTAAAATTTAGAAGTACCACTTGGAGTGCTGTAATCAAGCTGGAATGTGGGACTGAGGCAATGGCAGGCTTTTTTGAGACTGTGCCAGGAGTGAGTGTTGGCCTTTCTGTCTGCTGGTGCTGGTGGTTGTGGCCAACAGGGAATGAATTTTTTTAGAACTTTTTCTCTTGAAAACCCAGCAAAAGGGGCGTGTATTGTCTTTTGAGAAATGCTGGTTTCTCCTTGCTCGGGCAACGCTTTTCAAAGAAAAAGAAGTAATTCTTACCTCAGTTGAGGCAGTAGTCAGATGAACTCCTTATGGGGGCTGTCACAGAATCACAGAACGTTAGGGATTGGAAGGGACCTCAAAAGATCATCTAGTCCAATCCCCCTGCCGGAGCAGGAACACCTAGATGAAGTTACACAGGAAGGCATCCAGGCGGGTTTTGAATGTCTCCAGAGAAGGAGACTCCACAACCTCTCTGGGCAGCCTGGGCCAGTGCTCTGGCACCCTCACTGAGAAGAAGTTTCTTCTCAAATTTAAGTGGAACCTCCTGTGTTCCAGCTTGTGTCCGTTACCCCTTGTCCTATCATTGTTTGTCACCGAGAAGAGCCTGGCTCCATCCTCGTGACACTCACCCTTTATATATTTATAAACATGAATGAGGTCTCCTCTCAGTCTCCTCGTCTGCAAACTAAAGAGACCCAACTCCCTCAGCCGCTCCTCATAAGGGAGATGCTCCACTCCCTTAATCATCTTTGTAGCCCTTTGCTGGACTCTCTCCAGCAGTTCCCTGTCCTTCTTGAACTGAGGGGCCCAGAACTGGATGCAATATTCCAGATGCGGTCTCACCAGAGCAGAGTAGAGGAGGAGGAGAACCTCTCTAAACCTGCTAACCACCCCCCTCCTGATACACCCCAGGATGCCATTGGCCTTCTTGGCCACAAGGGCACAGTGCTGGGTCATGGTCATCCTGCTGTCCACCAGGACCCCCAGGTCCCTTTCCCCTACACTGCTCTCTAATCATGGATCATTGAGGGAACTTGCTTCCTAGGAAGACAGTTGAAGGCTAGAAACCACAGATCAGTGGCTTTTCTCTAGAACAGACATTGCTTTAACTTTCCTGTTCAGCCCCAAATAAATCCCAGTTCTTCATATCTGTTTCCAGTAATACAGTCAAGGGACTAATATTCTGAACAAAGCACGTTCCCAGTCTAAAAGGTGCAGGTGTTACTCAAAAAGGGCCACGTTGTGCAGCTGTTGGCGGTACCATGGACATGACTACAAAATTCCACCTTTGGAAGAGGAGAGCAGCAACACTGCAGGGCAGCTGCATGGCCTGAAAGACGCAGATGTCTTCCTTTTGTTCTAGCCTTGCGTCTGGTTTCTGTGGGACTGCTGTTATTCAATACCTCATCAAACCATGCCTGATGTTCTTAAATGAGAAATCTTTCAGCCTTTCTCATTACCTTTCCTCTCCTGTAATCCCCTTTCTAAACTGACATTTTTGCACTTTCCAACACTTTTTCAAAAGGTTCCGTTTATTATTCTTTGTGCTACAGAAATAAAGGAATCTACTGTATTTGGTGGCTGCTTTTGAACCACCACATTTAGGGCAATCTAGACGAAATGCATGGCTGTTTCATTTAGAACCAAAACCTGAGGACAGTCTATTGACACCGTGGGGAAACTCTTCATCTGGGTCTCAGAAGTTGTGAGGTCTATGACTGTGAAACAAGGCAAGCTTCCTGTGGTGGGAAAGGCTCGCAGAATAATGAAGCGCCTTAGATCTGTACCAAAGATACACAGTAATGATGTGAGAAGAGGAGAGCTTATGGTTTGGAATGTTATTTACAACTTTGGATACATGTGACAGAAGGCTGTTCAGTGAGGAAGGCCTCATTGACGTTGCCATTCGTTGTCCTAAATCCCTTTTGGTGTGAATTGTATAGTAATTGATACAAACAAAGGTTATTGAATCTCTCACACGAATGCATAAAAGCATTTGGAAAATTTTAAATTTACAAATCAAATAAATTAAATCTCTGGATCTCTCCTTTCTCTGACAGAACTCCAGAGCTTGATGTTATTTGGCTTATCACCATGCTGGAATCTAACTTACGCTTATGCAGTCTTTACCCAAACCATTGCTTTGTTGTTTTGAAAGTGCCAATGCATGGCTTTGCATTTTATGTGGAATGTCGTAGGCAAAACTTTAGTCAGGTTACAGAATAACCATATGAAAAGAGAAGCTATTAGATTTAATTTGATCTTCACTTTCATTGTAAGGTTGGCAAGCCAAGCTAAACTGCTAAACAAATGAAATACTAGCATGGTAGTTTTCATGTGTCAGCTGCCAGAGTTGTAAATTCTGCCCTAGATACTTGCACAAATGTCTTTACCAAAACACAACTTCTGTTCGTATCTTTATTTAGCTACATATGTGTTTAATCATTCTTGCTTGTGCTTTTCAGTTTCAAAAATGTTCTTAATCTGCTTGTAATTTTGACTTTTACCACAGTCCCAAATTATTTAAGCATGTGAATAATGCTATAAATACTACATACTAATAATTAATACTGCATAATGTTGTATGGCACTGTTACCATGCAGTACTATGTAGTATTATGCAGTACTATAGTGCTGCTATATAACGCTATATAATATTAGTAGTTCTTTTCCTAGTGGTCACTGCAGCTTTCATGTGAGACCAAGTAAAAAATAACTGTTCAGTAGAGCTTCTTTTTTATAAAGGTACTTCAGAAGTTGTTAATATCTCTAGGAGATGAATAGGACTTCTAAAAATAAGTACATGCTGAGGTAAAGGATAGACCTAAAAATACATAAGTCAGTAGTTTTTCTCAATGTGGAAGTTGTTTTATTTGCTGTAAAATAGCTAAGCATGCAAAACACTGTGGAATTAATGAGATCTGAGCTTTGCAGCAACTCTAAATTCTTTATGGGGTGAAAACATTCTTGTCTTGCCAAAGAAGTTAATTATTTCCTTTGCATATAGTTTAAATACCATTTGAAAGCGTAAACTGTGTGAATATATGCTGCAGAATTGTGTATTTTCTTATTGGCTGCTGTAATTGAACTTAAAATCAAAATATCCCCATTCTTTCCTGTCAGGAATGCCTTTGCTGTAGTAGTACCTGTGACTGCCTCTGTCTCTCTGCTGCTGTCTTGTATTTATTTAAATTTCATGATCTGTAGGTAATAAATAAATACAGTCGTTGGCTTAAATATAAAGGTGTTAAAAACAAAGGGACAGAAAAAGGCCTATGACCTCCAAAATTGTATTCTTAAACAATGAAGCAACAGTGGGACAAGGTGGGCACATGTAGAGGTTTTTGTAGTTTGATGTCAGTCTTCCCTGTTTCCTTCACAATTTGGAGAATTTACATTTTGTTCGGGTTTATTCAGAAGGTACCCATTTGCTTGCTGTTCAGTAACGACCTCTTATAGTCTTTCCCCTCTTTCTTTACAGCCTGTAATGTTTGGTACCTGAATTCGGTGGAGATGGAGTCCCTCACGGGGTACCAGGCAGTACAGAAAGCCTTGAGCCTGACGCTGATTCAGGAACCTTCTCCTACCTCCACCGTTGTCCATTTCAAGGTGTCTGCGCAGGGAATCACGTTGACAGATAATCAAAGAAAGTAAGCAAAAGAGGGGTGGGAAGAGAATATTTGGACTTGTCCCCACAAATGTTGGCTGTGGTTGCTGTGATTTTCCTAGTTATGTTCTGCAGGCTTTGTCTCAGAGAATAACAGGGTTGTCTAGAGAATGGTGGTGACAGCGTCAGGTGTCTGCAGTACTGGAGAAAGATGTTTTAAGCTATGGACGTTACTTCCACATGGCAGCTTTTACCTCTGGAAGGTCACTTTGCCATGGTGTTTTTTCATTGTTGTTAGTTCTTACAGAAAGGGAAAGTCATGGCTTTGCCAGCATTTGATATTCAACCTATTCAGTGGAATAATTTCTCTTCATGGCATCTTCCACCAGTATCACTGAAGAGAGCTGGCCAAAGCAGATGCTGTGTTCCATTATTTAAAATAGTGCTTTGGATAGCCTGTAAAATCATATGATAAAAAGTTAATCTCTGTTTACTTTGTACTGAATGCTATTAAGGCTACCACAAAGTCTTTAGGTTTGAAAACTGACAATTTCAAAGGAGGAACAACAAAAATTCATTATAAGTTAAAAAAAGAAAAAGGTACCACCAGGCCTCTCAATTAATAGAATCGTAAAATCATTATGGTTGGAAAGGACCTTTAAAATCATCAAGCCAAATCATTAACTCTACCATTCCCACTTATAAACACTTACAGACACCATGAGACAGGGTGCTCAGAGACATGGTTTAGAAATCCAGGTCAAGACCTTAAGTTATGATGCCTGAGAGTGCTTGTATTTTGAAACTTAGTACAATAGATTATTCACAAGTTCCAGGAAGTTCAATTTCCCACTAACATAGTATCTAAATGGCCAGTTTTATGAAAAAAAAACCCAACACATTTCATACTTCTAGTTCTCTTTACTAGCTTGAGGATCAGTTTTCTTTTTGTTCAAAAACTTGGTGTTACTATTCTAAATATGGATTTATTTGGTTGGAGAAGTTCAGGTGGCTTTCACATTCTCTCAGAGATAGCAAATAAAATATATCATCATTATTAAATTTAGATTAAATACAATTAACTTTTCAGATCTGTTTACTGTGGTTTATACAGTTGCTCTGTCACCCAGTGCCTCCTCCCCACCCAGGGAGGGGGATCAGGAAAAGGAAAGGAGATTTGTGGGTAGAAATAGAAATACATTTAATAAAATAATAATAAACTGATATTAATAACAGTTATATTATAAAACACACAGAGTTATACTCAGCCAATATTATGGGAGAATAGGCCTCAGGGTTAAGACAGTAAACAAGTCCCTCTCCAGATGTCAGCTGTGGAAGAGAGAAGAAGAAGGAAGGAGGACTGTCCCTAGCGAGCTCCCCAATTTATAGTGAATTTGACACTTAGGGTACAGATTAGTGCTAATTGGTCAGCTTGAGGTCAACTCCCTTTTTTGTGTTTTGCATCACATATCAGCTTTAGACGAGACCTGTAACAGTCTTATCACTGTGTTCCCATTAAAATAGAGTGTTGCAGTCCTTACAAAATCACAGTTTTCCTCAACAGGAAACTGACTCTCAAATTCTGCCCAGTAAGCCAGGACAGTTGTTTAAAATTTTGAGCATCTTCACTATTCCTAAAACTTGTTTTATTTCTCCCTATCCAGGCTCTTTTTTCGGCGACATTATCCAGTCAACACTGTTATTTTCTGTGCTTTGGATCCACAAGACAGAAAGTAAGGAAGTCAAGCAGTATTTCTAATATTTTTTTTGTAATGTTGATCTGCAGAAAAACCCCAACTAACATAGTTTTAATTTTTATTTCTCCATTTATTTTTTTTTCTTACTGCTTTCTTGATGGACTAGATGGATGAAAGATGGCCTGTCTGCAAAGTAAGTGGACACCTGTCCGAGTCTCCTTTAAGTGTATGTTTTAGGACTATCATTACAGTGCTCAGTTTCTTAGTGTTCTAAATTATCTTTGTCAGAGATGTAGAAGGCAAACCAGCTGTTCAGAGACAAAAGTTTCTATGTCCACTGTAATTAGATTTTAGTTCCTTCATCTGTACCTCTGCAAGTCAGGGCCTAGTTATATGATGGTGAGATGATATGTCTGGAATCAAAGCTAGTGTGGTTTATTTAGGTTGCAGGCCTGTGATTTGACTAAAGTTTCGGAAATGAAAATAGAGCCATTTGCTACTCAGGTTTATGTTCCACTTGTCCAGCAACACTAACACAAGCTTACTTTTCTCACTTAGACTGATAGCTTTAAAAAAAAAAACACCTCACATTGCACGTAGATGAAAACACTCCTAGTAATATTAGTGTGTGGCATAAATATATAATTACCACTGGATTGCAAAGTGTTTTCTATTGAAGGCGATCACCATTGTCCTGCTTTTACCAGAAGAAAAAACTAAACAGAGAGCTCAGGCACTGGTTTCTGGAAAGGAACAGAAATAGATAGCTTAAGTCCTATTTCCAGTACTCTGTCCACTGAGATGTGTGAGCCTCAAAACCTCTCTTTAGGCAATTTCTGCCACACGATACCACACACCCCCCAAGGCAGCAATACTGAATCAGGTTCAATGTCTCCCCAGGGTCAGCAGCACGTCTCTGACAGCAGACAGTACAGGATGCCATATAGACAGAGTAGAAGGAAGGGGACAGCCTCCTTCCCTGATTCTGGCCATCCTGAGCCACTCAGGAGCTCTTGAGTGGGCTGGTGCATCTGGATTGCTGTGTTTAGCAGTCACCTTTTCCACCAGAACAGATGAGCTCTGATGTATGGTTTGGTTTCTTTTTTGCTTTATGGAGCGAGGCAATGCCCGTCTGTTCTCTGATAGACTGTGCTTGTTGTCCTTGCAGAGTATTTGGGTTCGTGGCCAGGAAGCAAGGCAGTGCCACAGACAATGTGTGCCACCTGTTTGCAGAGCATGATCCAGAGCAACCCGCCAGTGCCATTGTGAACTTTGTATCAAAGGTCATGATCGGGTCCCAGAAGAAGATCTGATGCCTTTCCATCCTTGACTCAGAGCTCTTCACAGACTTCACTGAAGGAAAGCACTGTGAGAGGGAGAAAGCCTTTTGAGCAGCAATGTCTGAACCTTGTCATTCCCAAGAAGGAAAGCAGAGGACGGTCTGTCTGCATTATGTTTGCAAGAGTTCAGCCTCTTCTTTGAAGATGCCTCTGACTTAACAAAGCATTATTTCTTTGGTTTTATACCAAAGGATGAAACAAAAGAAGCTGCGTGCTACCCAAACCCATGTAGCCCACACCTGAATGAAGCATAAATGAAAAACCTCTTTCCTGAAGGGTTTCTAATATATTTTCACATGCTGTTTCTCATCATTTATTGGAGCAGAAATACTCGCTAGGCTGTGCTACTTTTTTGTGCAAAAAATGTTTTCTATAACCTCCACAAAAACACTTGCCGTAGTTGCATCAATGGTAGCTATAGGCCTTGCAAACGTGCTCTTAAGAGAATGATGATCTGAGGAAGACTATTTGCTCTTCCTTTCATCTGTATGTGATCAGTGATGGGAACTGAATGGAGAAAGGGGAAGATGTATGTTAAGAGAAGGTTTGTGCAAGTTGATTCCTGATAAGAAAGGAGCGGCAATGTGGAATATTCAGGATGATTGCTCTGTATTTAGTGTTAAGAAGGCTGGGCTGTTTTAGTTTGAAAAAATTTAAATAGGGGAGAGGTGGCAGAAAAAGGTTGCGTGGAATTCTATTCTGTAATTGGATATTTTGTATCATTTTTTTATACAGAGAACTAAGGAGGGAAGATTCTGTATTTTAATAATTACAGGATAAAAATGAGGGAAAAGGAAAAAAGAAAATTTTATAATTTATGTATTTTACCTGTGCCAGATTATTTATAGTACATCTCAGATCTTGATATGTCATATGGATATTTTTAAACTAGGCCATTGTTGAGCTTTGCCTCTTTAGCACTACTTTGCATAAGTAGAAGTGTATATATAGCCTGTGCCTTGCTATAGACAATAGAGTCTCATGTTTTATACTTTTGTCTTACAGTGGCGAGATACTTCGCACTTCCTGTGTCTGCAATACTGTTTTGGTAGTAACATTTTTTCCCCTACCTAGCACATTATTATATTTGTGGATTCTTTTGGCCCCCTTTTTATTGGAGTTTTGGAGTTCTGGGCTTTTTTATTTTTTTATCTGTAAGAACTATCTTTGGTTTATGATATTCTTAAATAATTCTTTGAGTCAGGAGATCCAAAAGGGAATGGAATTTCTTTTGTTACTCTGTCCCATTTCTTGAGAGGATTTATGTCATTATTTCTACAACCATCACAATTGTACATACCTCTATCTTCCTAAATATGTTGGTATTTTAACAAAGTACTAGTTAGCTTTACAGAAGTTTGATATAGTAGGTCACAGTGGAAACGTTCACGGGGAAGTTAAGACGCTGAGGTCTGCTGTGTAATTCCCATTCACTCCAAAAAAAGCAATACTAGACCCCCATATCAGAATTGATGGTAATAGAACAGCTGCAGGGTGACAGTGCTGAAGTTTCATGGCCTCCATTTCTTTGATGTGTGGCTGTCAACATTATATGAATAACCCGAGGGATAAAATGACATGCTGAATTCAGGTGTGAGGCCAACTGTACCTATTTGGAGGATTTAATCGTTTTATCCACTTCTACTAAATCATGGTTAAATGAAGTGGGAAACTCTGGTTGGGCTATATAGTAAGAAGGTTCCACCAATTTGAACTATGTTTGTCCTGTATTAATTATGATCTGTTTTTTATTAACAGCTCTCTTCCTGTTTCTTTAAGTATTAGGACCATGGAAACCTTACTCAGTGACTACAGCCAAAAGCATAACCAAATTATTTGTACAACTATGAATTTTGTATAAATAACTTAATGCTTTTTAAAGGGAAGGGGGTGGGGAAGAAAGGGAGAGAGAGGAAAGATTTGAAGTTTAATGAATTTGAAGCAGGACGTGGTGTGTTAGTAGCAGTGGGCGTTGGATGTGTGTGGAAGGGTGAAGCAGTCCAAAGTGTAGTAGCTACCGTTGAAGCAACAAAGGCAAGTGCCTCTGATTTGTACCAAATAATTCTGTTCTTCTGCAACAGAGGTATACTACTTAAACGGTGTTTATGTACCATCCAAAAAAAGAATGCAGTTATTACTTTTAGGAGATTTTATCCTTTAAACACGTGAGGACAAGTTTCCTTCTAATATTCTTCTCATGCACCAAGAGCTCCCAGTTGCCTTGTGTAGTCAGCCAGTTGGAGTCCAGGGAATTCCTTCAGCTGACATCTCAGTTAGATTTAAGTCCAAATTAGATTTTAATCTGATGTGTTGTGAGCATTGAAATGAGGTGGAATTTTTTACTAGACTTTTTCACTTCTGTAGATGATACTTCCATTTTAGTGTGTCTTGTTAGACACCAAGTGTTGGCCTTTGGGCTGAAAATAAAGTGTCCTTTTTCCCCCGTGTATTATAATTTCCATTCAGGGCCTTATTTTTTATTCCTTGTGCTTTTTCAAGGCCTGCTGAATTCAAGAGCATAAGGAGTTGAATGCTGACACTCCTGGGAGTGGTGTTTCCTGGGAGTTTAGCTCTGCTTGGTTAAGTGGGAAAACAGAAGTTGCCCTGTTTCTAAGGGAGGTTTTCTATTATGCATTCGTTTGGATGGTATACTGCCACGTGCTTTTGCTTTTTAATGAATTAAAAAATGCACAAAGCAGAATAGTTCAGTATGTACTGTTGTGTAGTGTATGTAGAAAGATATTCACAACAAGTATGTTCATGGCAAATACAATACTAAATAGTTAATACAGCACTTTCTTTCAAGGTTTTTGGTTTCATAACTAATGGCACCAAGTTGACACATGTATTTAGCCAGACTCCTATTAACCTGCTTAGTAAATGTACTACTATAATCGTACAGTGTTAAACTACAGAAATGCTAAAAGCCATGTTTTTAATTAAATCGTTTCCATGTATCCAACAGTATCATTAAAAATTAATTGTTTCCTTCTTGGATTTACCTACTAGTGAAAATTTTTGCCTTTTTCTTGAAACTGTAAAGAAGCATAAAAAGGTTTCCAGTATGTAAATGAATGTTCTATAAAGTCTATGTATAGTTATTTTCTCTGCTCTTCAGATACCGCCTCTATAATAAAATTATGAATGTGAAATTTCACAACACAATGTTACAAGGCAGTCTGTTCTGAAAGAAAGTTACCTCCTGGTGTTTAAAAGCAGCTAATGAGCAAAGCCGCCTTGGTGAAGTGAGGTTGTGTGCTGTAAAAGGAGTTTAGTTTTGTTTCTTAAAGATTTCTTTCAAGGACTTGACTTCACATGAGTCCGTGTTAGTGGTTCAAGTCTAGTTAAAGCATACAATTTCTGTAGTTCATTTACAGTTATAATGGTATAAAAGTGCCTTTTACCTGCATTGCTTATTTCAGTGTAAGAAGGAAGAATATACGATGTCACCCTCTGAGATGTCTATGCCCATTTAACTGTGCCTCCACAGTGACAACATTGGAAAAACCTCCAGAGGAGCTTGAGGGGTGTGAGAAATCCAGCCCCTCGCTGAAACAGCTCTCTGAGTACAGAATCTGTGCGTCAACCACACATTGAAGGTTGAATTATAGGCATGCTCTATCAGGATTTTTTTTGAGGCTGATAAACTCTGGTATGTCGTGCCAATGCCTTTTCTATGAGGCATAGGCTGGCAGGAATTTTTCATTCAGTCTACTTGACTGTCATTCATCACCACAGGCCCTCTTGAGGCTTATGCACAGGCCTAGCACACAACAGCGTTATTAATGAGAAGTATTCATCTTTTATCAAAATGGATTATAATGTGGAACAGATGACAAGGATGCAACAGTAAAATGGATCTTCTGTGTCGGAGTCCAGTCTCCTGTTAAACTCTTGTTGCTGAACTTGGATGCGATTGCGCGTGTGTGCTGCTGTGACTCCTCTTTCAAGGCTGCTCTGGGGTCTCTCTGCTTCAGTGGATGAAAATCTGCTTTCAGTATTCACCCTAAATGCATTCGCAGCTCGTTTATATACCGTTGTTCTTATGCCAGCATTGTCTCTTAGCATGAATAACTGTTTTCTAACTGAGGTATTTATAGCAAGAGATCTGACCCCCCTTGTGTCCCTTAGTCTTCCTTTGGCAAGGCTAAACAAGTCAGCACTCAGCCCTTACATTTTTGTCTGTGAAAGAGTGCAGAGAACTGTTCTTTCTTACTCTTTGTCAGTTAATTCATTTGTTTGGAGGGACTCTGAAGTGAACGGCCAGACTCTTTAAAAGGGGCACAAGCTGCTGTCTTGTGATTTTTTTAAGTATTTACATTAGAAAACTCTTGGAACTAAAAAACCTTGGCCCACCAGATAGGCAGAGTAAACCCTTCCTCTGCTTCGGCTGTTGACACCTAGTGCAAGGGTTACAAAAACATAAACTGCATCAGGCAGCGTGCACAAAGGAAATTATGAGGACAATTAACTGAAGAAGCTCTCAAAAGTGTAAGTCAGAAACAGGAAGCTTGCAGGAGACTTAATGAGTCTGGCAGACTACCAAGAAGGCAAAGGGGAGCTTTTAGGGAATTTAAGGATCTTGCTGAGTAGCTGAGAAGAGATTTGCATTACATGTCACTGCAAGGGATAGCAAACCAGGACTGTTCTCTTCCTTTGAAGACATTTAGTGTCTTGCATAAAGTGCAAATATTTGTACCAATTTTAATGTTTTAATGTTCATAGAGTCACAGCATAGTTGGGATTGGAAGGGACCTCTGAAGGTCGTAGGGTCCAACTCCTCTGTTCAAACTGGCTTATCTGGAGATAGTTTTTTAATATCTCCAAGAAGGGAGACTGCAACCTTCCTGGATAACCTGTGCTGGTGCTTGGTCACCCTCACAGTAGAAAAAAGTGTTTCAGTTGATGTCCATTGCCTCTGTTCCTGTCACTGGGCACCACTGAAAAGAGTCTGGCTCTGTCCTCCTTGCACCCTCCTTTCAGGAATGTATAGACATTAATAAGATTCCCCTGAACTTTCTCCTCTCCAGACTGGACAGTCCCAGCTCTTTCAGCTTTTCTTCAATGGAGAGATGCTCCAGTCCCTTAATCACCTTTGTGGCCCCTCACTGGACTCTCTCCAGTATGTCCATGTGTGTCCCTCTACTCTGCCCTGGGGAGACCACATCTGGAATATTGTGTTCAGTTCTGGGCCCCTCAGTTCAAGAAGAACAGGGAATTGCTTGAAAGAGTCCAGTGCAGAGTCACAATGATTGAGGGAGTAGAGCATCTCCCTTATGAGGAGCGGCTGAGAGAGCTGAGTCTCTTTAGCTTGGAGGAGACTGAGGGGTGACCTCGTTAATGTTTATAAATTTGTAAAGGGCGAGTGTCAGGAGGAAGAAGCCAGGCTCTTCTCAGTGACAGCCAATGACAGGACAAGGGGCAATGGGTGCAAGCTGGAGCATAGGAGGTTCAATCTGAACATAAGGAAAAACTTCTTTACTGTAAGGGTGACAGAGCACTGGACCAGGCTGCCCAGAGAGGTTGCAGAGGTCTCCTTCTCTGGAGACATTCAAAACCTACCTGGACGCGTTCCTGTGTGACCTAGTCTAGGTGATCCTGCTCTGGCAGACTGGTTGGGCTGGGTGATCTTTCAAGGTCCCTTCCAACTCCTAATATTCTGTGATTCTGTGATTCCGTGTCTCTTGTACTGGGGAGCCCAGAACTGGACACAGCACTCCGGGTGAGGCCTCACCAGTGCTAGATGAAGGCAAGGGATCACCTCCGTCAGCCTGCTGGCAATACTTGGTCTAATCCAGTCCAGGATACCATTGGCTGCCTTTGCCACAGGGGTACACTGATGTCCACATTGGTGTCCAGCAGGACTCCCGAGACCTTTTTAGCCAAGCTGTTTTGAAGCTGGATGGCATCCAGCATATGCTGGTACACGGGGTTGTTCCTTCTCAAACACAGGACTTCCCACTTCTCCCACTTCATTTCTCCAATGCGTTGAGGTCATGCTGGATGCCTGAATGCTCCTTTGGCCTAACAGCCATATATATATATTTTTTTAATCTACAACTATTCATATCCTGCCTAATTAAATTTGACTTTTAGGCTTTCTTCTGTTGCTACCTGTGTTATATACAAGTTGGGATTTCTTTGTAAAGTAGAGGGCAGGCATGAAAGAAAATACAGGAAAACAAACTTAGATGAAATGGACTATGGGATGGAATTGGTCCAGGAAATCTGTCTGCTTATATTCACTGTAGTGGAATAATCTGTCAGTAAAAATAAACAGAACTATGTTGATCTGTACATTGAAGTACTAGTTTCCAACCTTTATGTTCACAAGCTAATATGAAACTCCTATTGAAGTGGATGATAGCTGGTTATACCTGGGACACGTAAGTGATGAGAGAAGGTCCTCAGACCTCAGTAGGAAGCTTCCCAGCCCACAGATGTCTACATACATATAAAAATAGTTAAAATTCATTTGTATAATTGAGTGCTATTGCCAGCTTACAGCTGTATTGTCACTATAAGCATGCTTTCCTGCAAGTGACAAAGAAGGACAACAACCCCCAAAAGTAACTGCTAGATGAAGTCATTGTCCATGTGGGAGTGCTCAAATAACATTTGACTGCTGTAAGCTCTTTTGATAGCAAATGCCAGGCATTTGAAATAGCACTTAGAAGTCTCTGAAGGATTTTTATGAGGAAATCTGGTTTAGCATGTGTTAATCTGTTTCCTCAGAAGGCAGTTACCTAAAAAATCCCAAAAAGTGGCATTGATGATGTAGTGACAAGCCAACAGTATATGTGGATATGAATTTGTTCCTGTCAAATATGTATTTGATCTTGCATTGTCTATTTATGTTTGTTTATTTATTTCTCAAATACAGTCTGAGTGAATGTGTATGTGTATGCTGCTTGGCTTAGGAGCAGGATAAATAGTTTGCCAAAACTTTCTGAAAAATCCAGCTTGCCTGATATTTTCAAATACATTTCCAGGATATGCCCCATAAAAATGCATTTGCCATTTTTTGCTATTTCTGAGGATTCTCTGGTGGTTGGAGCTGCCTAAGAAAGGCTGTGCTGCAATGGGTGTTGGGCAGGAACACATATGAGCTTCCTGACTCGATGCAGGACATTAAAATAAAGGCTGTTTAATGACAAAAAAAGGAAAAAGAGAAAGGAAAGATGAGGAAATTGGGCTTCCTGCTGCATTCATGTCAGCTCAGAGGAAGTGGGGTGTTTTAAAGGTTAAGTCTGGGCATTAGGAAGCCCAGACTACTCATGCTGCTGCGTTGTATCCATAATCAACACCCTCTCCACATACGTCCGCTCTGCCAGTTGAGGTCCAAGCTTCTCCCAAGACCAGGCTCCGCATCAATATTGGATGTCCTGGTTGCGCACCCATCCCAGCCAAAGGGTACAGAAGCAGGAGAGCCTGGGCACCACAGATGATGGCTCCAAGCTTCACCTGGACTAGATGGCACCAAGGGAGAGAGTATCATAGAATACCAGGTTGGAAGGGACCTCAAGGATCATGTAGTCCAACCTCTCAATGTAAAAGTATAGTTTAAATGAGATGAGTCAGCACCCTGTCAAGCTGACTCTTAAAACTGACCAGTGTAGGGGAATTTACCACTTCTCCTGGGAGATTGTTCCAGTGTCTGATTGATCTCATGGTAAAAAAAATTTCTTCTGGAGTTCAGTCAGGATCTCTCCAGAAGCAATTTGTGTCCATTACCCCTCATCTTTTCCATGTGACTCCCTGTGAAAAGGGAGTCTCCATCTTCTTGGTAGCCACCCTTAATGTACTGGTGCATGGTGATAAGGTCACCCCTAAGCCGAGCAGGTCTTGTACTGCTTGGTCTGCCCAAGCCTTGCCCAAGTCCTGAGTGTGATGCTTTTAAACCAAGCTACAACGAACAGTGTTAAGAAGTATGTGAGCTTATGCGAGTCTTAAACTCAAGTAGAAACTTGGTGACTATCCACAAGAGCAACGTGCCTAGAGAGGGAGCTGTGGAAAAACATAAACTTGAGCCTTGGAAAGAAGGAGACTACAGAACTAGACATGGGGGTTTCAGAAAGTGGGCTATGGTGAAAGGGGAGACTATGTCCCCAGACCACCTAGCCAAGAAGAAGAGACAG
>NW_010159654.1:0-7500 GCF_000695765.1 Mesitornis unicolor
AGAGAGTGAGAGAGAGAGGTTATATTGGAAATGCAAACAGACCACCAGCCCAGGGGGTGAGAGATGCTCCCATTACTTATCTGGAATATGCTGATGGCCTCAGCCCAAGTCCTGACAGACATGTCTGCCACGTCACTTCAGTGGCAAGGCTTGTCACAAATTGAGGGCACATTTGCTCACAGACGGCAGATAAAGCTAAAGGCTGAGTGGCTATGGAAGCATTCTTACCCGGGCTATTAATTTAGGGTCTCTGGTATGTCCCGGGTCCATTGGTGATGAGGACTGTCGAACTAGCATCTGTCAAACCAAACGCTAATTGCACGGAGACAAACGGAAAAACATAATTTGCAGGTTTTGTCACGTGGCAAGGTAGGGTACGACGACCTGGCTGAGAAATACTCGCCTTTGGTTTCTGCTTCCCATGGCAAGCACATTCTATTAACATTTATGTTTATAATTATCCTGCAATTTTATTTAGGTTCAGTTGAACAGAGGCAAAACATGGCACTTTTCTCACAGATCCGAGCAGCTGACGGGCAAAGGTTAATTTGTCAGTACATGGACACATTAGCTTGTCACATCTGTTATTAATTGCAAACAGATATATTAGTCTAATTAAACACTGCAAAGGACTGACCTAAATTGTTCAATGGTCTGTAGCTACATATATTCTGCTATTAACACACTTCATGTTTCATGTTTAGCTTTTGCATACTGATGAGAAGTAGCATTCTTAATTGTAAAGCTAGTTATGTGTCTTGCAGTCACCACTTACTGCTGGTACAGCTAATGCGCTCCAAATGTAAAAATAAAGCACATGTGACACAGCCATGTGAATTTTCTGTCAAATAGCAGCCATTCCTCCTCTGCCGTCTCCATTGCTCGCCTTCCTAAATGATTATTTTCCTTGGCAGCTGTCTAAGTGGCTTGTCGCGGTCTAATTTCAAAACTCATTATTAGGACAAACAGTTGCAGCGCATCAATAGCCCATCAGGATTAATTAAACTGGGAATCAGCAGCTGACTGTTAATCAGATCATTTGCAGTTGATCAGTGTAGGGACTATCGTCAAGATATTACTGTAGTCGTTTTTTATTATGTGTCCGCAGCTTGTAACAAACCCAGTAATGACTTGATGGAAAATATTTGCCTTGCAAACAGCGGCTTCTTAGCAAGTGTTGGGCACCGCAATTACTGCTTCAAACAAGATGAGCTCCACACCGTACGTTCGTGACCCAACTCACTCGGTCCTCCTGGCTTTGGAGGCTCCGTCGCATGGAAATAAGCAAACCTCGCGCATTTTAAAGCGCGTTACGTCCTCCACTTTTGGTCTCTCTTGGCTGAAGCACAGTTTACTTGAAAACACACGGAAGGACATTTTTTTCTTATAACACTCCTATTTCTATCCTCATTCCCTAGAAGAAAATACGCTTGGAATGCTGAAGAACTGTATCTGCATAGATCATTGGTGACCAATACAATCTGTGACGATGACATGCAAGACCTAGGAAATCTGAAAATCACTAATGAAAAACCAACCTAGAGAGAGAAAGATGGTTCCATTAATTTCTATAATACAGATTTCTTTCTTCATAAAGAAAATTAGCAGAGATAGAAGTATTTTGCCTAAGTACTTCCCAGGAAAGTACCTAATTTTTAACTTACTACAGCAATATCTTTTAAAAAGTTAATTTTCATATAAAGAGACTGATCTGACATGGTTTGAAAACTACTTTAGTGTGTAGAGTAGCTTTTCACAAACATAACTGGTGCTTCTGGCAACTGCTCCTTATTTATTCTTTGGAGCAAACCCCAGCACGAGTGGGAAGTTACCAAAGGGAAGACACAGGGCAGTTTATTCCCGATGGAAATGCCAAAAGGTTTCTGCATCAGTTTGTCTCTTGTGTGGGCAGACAGACAGGGGACCACAGCAGCTAATGAAAGATCAGCTGAAGGAGTAGAGAGAGGAGCAAAGGAAGAACGAACATAATTCAAAGCAAGTCCATATGACAGAGGTTATAAAACATCAGGATGGAAACTTTCAACTTCATCATCATGTAAACAGAGTCAGAGCCGGAGTGATGTATTTGCTCCACTTTGCACTCATGGGAGGCAGGAAACAACCATATATTTATCTACTATACATATGGTTATTAATAATAACCAGTAACAAAATGATAGACTGTGGGATCTGTGGGAGTCCATAGAAAAAGAAATGTAGCCAAGGTGAATGAGTCAGATATGGCAGGAGGAGGCATTGCTTTTGATACTTGCCTACATGAAAACAAACAAGGAGGTAGGAAAGGCTACGTGTGCTGTACTCACAGATGTTTTTTAAGCAAGCAGCGTATCCGTCAGCACGCTTCTTTACTGTGAGGGTGGCAGAGCATGGCCCAGGCTGCCCAGAGAGGTTGTGGAGTCTCCTTGTGTGGAGACCCCCAAAGCCCTGGCCGTGTTCCTGTGTGACTGCTCTGGTGATCCTGCTCTGGCAGGGGTTGCACTGGGGGAGCTTTCCAGCTCCCTTCCAACTCCTCATATTCTGGGATTCTGTGACTCTTGTCTCTTTTCTCTGCAGCACTCACAGAGTTGATAATGAAGTAACCAAATACCTCCGTATATTATCTTTGATGATCAGTGGCTAGTTGCAGGTGATGACTCTGAGTCCTTGAGGGCTCCAAAAGTGATTTGGATGGTTCTTTGGGCCATGCTTATGCTAGGGTCAGCTGCTGTAGAAGAAGATGTGTCCTGGTTTGAGCTAAACAGAACTAATTTTCTATTGAGTGACTTCACTTTTCAGCTCAGTCTCATCTAAGTGGCTGAACTTGCTGAAACCAGCAGCATGGTTTTCAGTATGTGCTGCTAGATGATAAGCTCAAGGCCACTGTCTCACCATGGGTGCTGTGTCTGCACCTACAGGGGGGAGCAGACCCAAACCTGCCCAACGAGGTATTGCATCCCACACACGTCACACTCGGTGTAAAGCCCAGGGATCACCAGGGTCTCGACCTTTCTTCCATCCCTGACTCTTCCTTCCCTCTCCACACCTGCAATGGCCCAAGGCCCAGCAGACCCTGCTGCTTCGGCTGCCTCTGATCCTGATCCCTGTGTTCCTGCATCAGCTCCCACTGCTGCTGGGTCCACACTGGGACTTTTCCAGTGCTCTCAGAGCCTCTGGTGCCGTCATCGTCATTGGGGGAGGATTTTCTATTGGTTTTGTATCTATATTTGTACATATCTGTAGATATTCCATTATTTTCCTATTTACATTATTATCCTGTAGTATCAGTATTATTGTTTCATTAAACCTGTTAGCTTTATTTTCCAACCCGTAAAGTCTCTCTCCCTTCTTCTCTTTTCTCTTCCCTTCTGGGGAGGGCAGAGGGGTTCACAGAGAGCGTCTGGCCAGGGTTTAGTGGCCAGCCCAGCCCTAAACCACGACAATGATGAAATGGCACAAACCAAACCTCCACCACTAACAAGTTTCCCACTGACCCCAGAGCCTGATAGGACCCTCAGGCCTTCTCCTCCCCCTGACTACTGCGCTCCTCACTGCATTTCCAGGACTCCAGGGGTCCTTCCCAGCCCATGCCCCATGCAGGGCGACCACCAACATCCCCTCACTGGGTTTCATCCCTTGTAGCAGCCAAGATGAGAGAACAGCTTAAAAACAAGCTCCCGATGATCCAGATTCCCCCCGGGCGCTGAGGAGAAGGGCAGCAGGAGCTATCCCTAGAAAACAGTGCTATTTGAGCGTGTTGTAAATGCTGCTCCTGCCTCTTCTGCATTTCTGCACTTTAATCATCAACATTTTCCCCAGTGCAGAACAAAGCCAGGGAGAAGAAGTCTACCCAAGACCCAAATGTCATCTTGGGGCAGCAACGCTAATTTTAATACGTGCCTGGTGGCTTCATTACCCGAGATTACAAAGACAGTTAAGTAAAATGACACGCTTTGTGTTGTTTAGCCAACAGAAAATACCCCTTGGTGTGAGGAGTGTAAGGAACGTGTCATTCCTCAGCACGTTACGGCAGAAATAAGAAGCTGCTATTAGAGGAGGAAAAAATCCCAGCCCTGCTGTTTCTTGCCACCCTATCAGCCTCGCTGCCCTAGGCAGGAGCCGTGTTTGCTCGCACTGGAGGGCTGCCCCCAGACAAAGTGCACGCAAGCGGCTTTACAACACACACGCCCCGGGCACTGCGGTTTAGGCGACAATGAGGTCAGCTCTTTACATTACGGATTTAAATACAGCTCCTTTTCTGCTGTCGTAGTAGAATTCGAGGTGTTTGCTATTAGGAGACATATTGGGAAATGTGTGTCTTCCTTTAAAGTACGTGACGTGCCTCTTCTCCTTGAGGATAATCGCTGGAGGAGCTGTGGAGGCCGTGGTGACTAATGCTATGCCCATATGTTCTGGACGCAGCCAGTAGCACAATAATTTTTGTGGGCAACCTTTGATCGGCTTCTGACACTGATGAGATGGAAATTCAATTTTACATGCTCTGATGGCACTGTCTGGAGAGCGCATAGAGGAATTACAAAAAAGAGGCCCAGCACAAGGAAATGTGCAGAATCTGCCTTCCTGCAGCTTGCTAGAGCTCGCTGGTAAAACGCTTGCAAGGTGGAAAGGACTGACTCCTGCCCCTAATCCAGTCAAGTACTCCAAATGTATTCCAGACACTGACATACGAGAGAAATACGCAACAAAAAAGAGATATGGCCATATGGTTTACCTTTAATGACTGGCCATGTAAGTAATGTCCATCTGGATTCGGGAAGCCATCAAGTCTGTGCATGATGGTTTATGCCGTTTTAGAGACAGCCATGCAATTTGGATTAGCTCTGGATCTGTTTCAGGAATCTGGGTGCCTCATACCACTGCTATGAAACACAAACACCCGGGTACAGCAACTCCTTTTTCATAGGGAGCTCCCCTTCCAGGCCTCAAGTGGACAGGGCTTGGAAGACAAGATAACCAAGTCAGTGATACCAAAGACAAACCGAGATGCATGGCCAAGGAGCAATTCCTTTTTCCTGGACTCCACACTTCTGCCACAGGGCTTTTCCCTGACCTGTTTTCCTTGGGGTAATACAAGCAAGACACTGCCATCAGATTGAAGATGCCACTAATGAGAGTACGTGGCTATCAGAGCAGCTAGCAGAAAACCACTCACTAATTGGCTATAATGCAGCCCTCCTCCTCACCCAGATACAGCCTGGCAGAGAAAACACCACTGAGTCCTAAAAATATAAGGAAAAGAAATCCCTTACCTAAATTCCTGCACTAAAGCAGGACCTGGAGTACTTGGCTGATCTCTCAAAGATGTCTTTCTGCTCCTTTGGTGGTTTGCCTTTAGTGAGTGGCTCCATCTTGGAGAAATCAGGGACAATCAGGCCCCCAGATAGGCTAAAATAGGCATCTTCATCCTCCAAAACACAAAGCACACCCTGCCATACCCTGCTGCCATATCTCTCCATGATGGAAAGGGATGTTATCCAGATAAATGAACTGATGCTGGGTCTGAAAAGTGGTGTTGGCTCCCTAGATACCAAATCTTTTGCTATCAGCTTTAGGAATAAAACCTACTTGTCTATAAAAGATACAGCAGTATTAATAATGATACCTTACAGGAATCCACAAGAGAGCCACCCAGGCAAATCTGAGGGAGATGATGAGTGAGGCTATCGTCTGCCTCACAGCCCAGCAGGTTCTCCTGCCCCTCTGCTCTGCCCTGCTCACACCACAGCTGCAATGTTGGGTCCAGTTCTGGGCCCTCAGCTCCAGAAGGACAGGAACTGCTTGGAAGAGACCAGCAGGGCCACAGAGATGAGATGCTGCAGGGAGTGGAGCATCTCGTGCTGAGGAGCGGCTGAGGGAGCTGGGGCTCTTGAGCTTGGAGCAGAGGAGCCTGAGGGGTGCCCTCATTCCTGGGGATCCATTGGGAAAGGGCAGTGTCAGGAGGAAGGAGCCAGGCTGTGCTCTGGGATGGCCAATGCCAGGACAAGGGGCAATGGTCCCAAGCTGGAGCGCAGGAGGTTCAAGCTGAAGATGAGGAGAAACTTTGTGAGTGTGAGGGTTCTGGAGCATGGCCCAGGCTGCCCAGAGAGGTTGTGGAGTCTCCTTGTGTGGAGACACCCAAAGCCCTGGCCGTGTTCCTGTGTGACTGCTCTGGTGATCCTGCTGTGGCAGGGGTTGCACTGGGGGAGCTTTCCAGGTCCCTTCCAACTCCTCACATTCTGGGATTCTGTGACTAAGCCACTGTCAGCAGTGCCCTGTGGACTGGAGCACCCTGCTGGGGTGTGGGAGACCTGGCCCTGGTCTTCCCCGTGCTGGAAGCACATCAGCTTTCCCAGAAGAGATCTGTGTTCCTGATCCACAGAACAAGATTTTGGGTATTCCACTGAGTTACAGATTATAGGGAAATCATCCTTTCACATCTAATCCAGCTGTCCCTATCTTCAATGAGCAGCTAATGAAGATAACTTATCACAGTCACTTGCAAGAAAAAATGTAGATTTTAACCTAAGCTCTATAATTGTTGGCATTTCTGAAAAGCAGAATTTTAGAACTTTGCTAGAGAGACACAGCTTTTTGGGAGAAAATGTGTACAAATACATAGTTAGAACCCAACAGGCTCTTCAGGAGAGGTACACCCTTCTTTTTTGGGATTGGCATCACCTTGCGGTTTCTGGATTTCCTGGGCTGAGCTGGTTTCCAGGCTCCTTTGGAGTCCCTACCAGACACTTTGTGTCCCATAGCCCTGGCCAGAGCCTGCTATGGGCAGAGCAGACCTCACTGGGACCACTCCCAACACACCTATGGTGGGACGAGACACACCAGACCCTCAGCTGGTACACATTAATGTGCCACAGCAATGCTCAAAGCTCAATACCAGACGACCAGGGTAAAGGATTTGCACAATGCCCAATCTCAAACAAAAGCCTTAGGTGACTCTAATATAATAATAATAAAAAAAATCTACTAAAAGTCATCAAACTACATCTTCCTTTCAGGCTATTTTCAAGCTGGTTCTTAGCGTAGTCTCACAGTTTTCCCATTCCCAGCTTAAATGGCCAAGGTGGGGGTAGGGTTTACTGCAGACCTGCAAACCAGAGAAGGACCATGGGCTGCAAAGAGAAGACCCAGCCCATTGCGTGGGCAGAAGAGAGCACGAATGCAAATGGCCTTACAGCTGAAAGGGAGCAAAAGCAAATCAAACACCGAACACTCAGAGATCAATGGTGAGAGGAGCTGGACAGCTTGTGGATCTGCTCACCCCTGTGAGGCTATTGCTTCTGAAGCACCCTTGGGACCTGGCTCTGAATTAGCAGGCAAGGTTTAACACCGGGGCCATGCCCTGCAGTGAGCAGTGCTGGGAACTTGTGGGGAAAGGCTCCGTGTCCGGCTGGTTCGGTGGGTGCTCAGTGTGGTCACTGCGACTGCTTGGTAAGGGCTCGCCCAGCTGCTGGCACCGCCAAGGGGAAGCACAGCGAAGTGATGCCA
>NW_010159654.1:12500-20042 GCF_000695765.1 Mesitornis unicolor
TCGTGCAGCTGTAGCCCTGAGAACAATCAGAGTTTGATTTTATAAAAGCTGATCTTCCCCTCTTTCTGTGACTGCATTTAGCTGTTGTGGAAATAAGGAGCGAAACATGCCTAATACAGTGGGAGAAGTTAACATACCTAAATGGCACTTCTTTTATAAAGTGAAGGTTGTAATAAGTCATGTGCTTTAGAGCACAGGCAGCACAGTGTGCAATGGGAGCAATTTTCTGCCCCTCAAACAGCACTTCAGGTGATGTTGTTCATCTTTCTGTGACTCGCTGTGTCAAAGCATGCCCAGAGCAGAGGTGTTCAGGGACCGAACAAGCCGTAAGTGTCCAGCTGAAAAACCTGGGAGATATCCCAGGGCTCAAAGAGTTCACTTTTTCACTTGCTCTGATTTACTTCAGAATGCACCTTTAGGGAATTTATGTCTTCCATGCCTTTAGTTTCCCATTTCCTTTCTTGTCATCTTTAAAAATCCATTAAAGATCACAGAGACAGTTTCTCTCAGCTTCCATTTCTGAGGGGCTGTGGAGCTCCATAAAGCGCCCAGTTCCAGAGGTGAACTGACTCCTTTACTCTCTGCACCTTGATGTTGTTAGGACGACATTGTAATTATAGGTGGTGCTTACAGACCGAGAAAACATGCTGAATCCAACAGGGAACCAAGCAGGTTCCACTCATAAGGACTTAATAATGACTAGTTAACCAGTCTGTCTGCACAGGAGCGTATTAAAATACAAGGTTAAATGTGGGGTTTGCTTTATCGAGGTGTTTGTTCAACAGATTTAAGGCTGTAGGACTCTCTGTTTGCCAAAAGCAATCATTGTCTTTTGAGGTGTTGCTAAGATAAAAAATAAAGTTAGTCCCCTTAAGAATGGGCAGCTGCAGTATACATTTTATATATATATATGTATATATTTTCTACACAAAACATTCTGTTAGTCACGTATGAGGATTGGTATTTCACCTATTTTACGATATTACAAGTTTTCCTACAGCGGAGTAAGTTTACATTACAATACCACGCCACCCTTGCTATCATTAATTTAGATTTGTCTATCACTGTGCACGCTCGCTGCTTTGCCCTGGGTATTATAATAACTATAGCCTGCTTGTCATTTCCTGCTAACATTGCCTCACCTGTAAAACGCAGTAGCTCTATTTCAGCTTCCTCAGTTTCTGCCATCACCTTACCTATTACAGGAGAATAAGAGAGCATTTCTCGGGTGCATACATAGATATTTTCATCATATTTCAAATGCATTTGGACAATGGCTGCGTATTTGCCCTGTAACAAATGGAATAATTCCCCACATCTCTTCACGTACAGAATATTTCCTTCCCTGTTCAAATTATGGCCAATCTCCGTTAATGCAGAATTAGAAGGCGATGCTCCCACGTGCAGAGCTATTTGGTTTGTTCATATATGTATCGTAACGTACACATGAATATGTCTGTGTTTACACATGTTTGGTTGTTTGGGGTTGTTTTTTTTTCAACTATGCAGCATTTCCAAAGCACTGCAGTTTAATAGCAAACCTACAGTTTAAAGTGTAAGACTTAAAAAGAAATGACAGGACAGGTCATTTGGATACGGACTAATTTTAAGGTTGCAAAAGCAGCGCGTCATTAACGCAAGACCTTAATTACACGCCCTATCTGCGCCTGCACCAATTACTCTAACGGGGCAGGAGCGGTCGGATCAGCAGCGGTGCCAATGCAGTGCCCAGCCGGGGGGCACCATCTCTGCACGTTTCAGGGCTGCCAAGCTTTGCCCTCCCGTTATTTTGACAAGAACAAAACCCATTCTGCAGCATTTCTCTGTTGCTAGAAACCTGCAGAAGCACATGCTGCAGTCAGAGCAATTCTACTTGCTTTAGAAACAAAGTCTGCTCCTGATAAATATAGGACTGGTGCTGAGAGGGGCTCACATCCTGCCCTGGCTCCGAGCAGGCACCCATGGAGTCCTGCTTGCTCCCACCACAGTTTGCACTTGGAGAAGATGCAATAAGTGCATTTATTTACCCACTGGGTTAATTCCCAATGAAAACGATAAAAAGACCGTGTGTTAACCTGCGTGCGTACCTCAATGGTTCCAGCTTTAGCCCCGTGTTGTGCTAAATTAGACCATTAAACACTGCAAAGCAAATGGGGCACTGAAAGGCTATCACAGTCCTGTAATTTATACCATGTTACGCAGGGTAGAATAAGTTTCTCGCAGTAAATAAGGTCTCATTGGATGAGTAGTCTCTAACAGTACATTTTCGCATAATTAAAGTGGACACGGTTTAGAAAAATGAAAAGGCTAGAATATAAGGCTCAGCTGCAAATAGCATTAAATGGCATTATCAATAACAGAGATCCCCGGGTTTGCATATTAATTGTAAGAAGGTGCTAATTTGAGTGTTTTAAGCTTGCATTCACAAGCTTGTTTACATGCTTTGTTCCACCTGGACCTGTTTGGAGGTTTGTCAAAAACCTAACAAGCAGAAAAAGATTGCATTTGAAAATACACATACATGTTTAATTAAGCCAGGGCCACCGAACATTCCTCAATATATTTAGCTGTTGAGATTTAAGCACCACCAGAGCATCAGGCATTATCACCTTTTGAAGTACTGCAGAATCTTTAATATTTAACGCACAAAGCAGACTTTAATATAAAATTCTAGCAGACCACAGAAGATTAAAGACGCATTATAAATGTGACAGTTTGTAAATGGAACACCAGTATTAAAGGGAACCCCCCTGATATTTTATAGCATATTTTTCAGGTGTATACTAAATTATAAATACAATTAAATAGCAGTAATTATTCTCTGGGAAGGGATGGCAGTTTAACTCTTCTAGAAAATAGTGATTAACCGTAATGTAGGAAAGTGGTAATATGTGTTTTACCACACTGTTCTTGCAGCCAAACTTCACGCAGAAGTAGAGTCTTCAGCTAATTTAAAACCACCCTAGGGCCCTACATCCATGGGCACAACATCTTCCCTTCCACAAAGCGGGGAGTGGGGAGGGTTGCTTGCTTGGTGTCCAAGCCTCTTGGCTTTTGCTTAAACTATACAGCTGTTCTCCATTACTGTAGCTGCTGCTAGGAACTGCGAGAGAGGGAAGGAGGGCAGCAGGGAGACCACAGAGGCATTAAACTGGTACCTACCGAAGAATTTTCAACCAAAATTAAGACGGACCGATGCTGGCTCTTTGTGGTCATGCAGGCAGTTTTGGAATGCAGGAAGCTAACCTTACTGTGCACCAAACTAATCTGGCAATCGTCTGTTCAGACCAACAAGACTCACATTGAATAGGTTGTGCCAATCCTTTAATTGGGTAAATAAATCCCATAGGACCAGAATCGCCCCATTTCTTTTACTCAGCTCTGTTTCTCCAGAGGGATAAATCCCTGTGGGAGCGATGACAACCATTAAAAATCTCAAGGACAAGATTTGGAGCAGCTTCTCTGCTTGCTGCCTCTTGTGAGGAGTTGAGATAGGCCCCCTAAAATCAGAGCCAAGCTCCTCTGGAGAGCGCAGGCTGAGGGCAGCTTGGTGCAGGGGGTAGCGCAGGGACCTGTCTCCTCTGTGGCACCCAGGATTTTGGGAAGGAGGGCACTTGAGGGATACGTGTCGCAAGACTCAGACTTGGGTGACTTTGTTCTGTCCTTGTCTTTCTGCATTGCCCCTCAACCCGCTGCCCTTTAAGAAGCAAACTGATGGAGGCAGCTCTTTTTTTTCCATCAGTCATTCCACAGAATTTGCTGGGACTCTGTTTAAGGAGACACCAAGACTAGGATTGTTAATATTTAGCAATTTGCATCTGTGAAGAGAAGGTTTTGTCCTGAAGGCCACCTGCATCCAGACACTTTCACCCTTGCTAGGGAGCAAACTCCCAAGGATTGGACATTTTGGGGAGCTCTTCATAGCTCAAGACAGGGGCTCAAGATGATGGAAGGAGATGCTTGCAGAAGCCATGGTTCCTGTATCACATTTCTCTGAGCTGAACACCTCTTACTCACCCCATCCCCACGTGGGATTTTGCCTGTTCCAGGTTGCAGCATTAAGGTCCATGCCTAGATGTAAGCTAAACCCTGTTGGCAAAATGAGCAGCTCTGGTGACAGCAGAGCACAATCTGGATGGGACTGAAGAGAAGAAGAGACTTAAAATAGGACTGTAAAAGCTCGGAAAATCAACAATTTAGCTATGAGTATTCAGGCCTTTGGTGCAGGGCCATACAACGCCAAGGTCTCAGTGCACAGCTAAAGCACTTCTTGAGTCTCCAGGGCGCCAGACACACCACTGCATCAAGGGCATTCTAATATGCATTCCCCTACAAAAGCTTAGCGTATTATTTTTGCTTTTATTATCACACACAAAAAAAGGAAAATACAGCTAATGTTATCCAACAGAGTGCTTTAAAACAGAATTTTCAAATAAAAAAAACATATAAAGGGATCTTAGTTATATTATTCATCGCAGAAATAAAAAATAAATTATACATCGTCTCCTAATAGAGAGAGATTAAAATGGATAAATAATGAAAAGATTACAATAGCTGTATTTCTCAGGGTCTAGTTTATATTGTTAACCTAAGTACTGTACACTAGACGTGATTAGGCACACTGCTCGTATTAAAAATGCAGTGCATCTGCTATTCATAAAAGCAATACCCAGGTCACGTTTTCCCCGAGACTTTGCAGGAGGTGGATTGCACACATCCTGTGCCTTGGCGTAGGCTCATCAGCCCGTGCCCCTCATGTCTACATGGGGTATTTTTCGTGCCAGCATGGCAAAGGCATGTGGAAAATGAAAGCTTGTGCTAGAGAAATGGAGACATCGTTAAAGTGACGGTTTGGTTGTTAGTGGAGGAATTTTGGGTTTTTCTAAATTACTCCTTTTTGCGTATACCCATACACTTTAACACCTCCCCTTCTCTGCGGGCTGCAGCCTCTCTGGAAACAAGGATGCCTCTACCTGTTTTAGGAAGATTTTAAAGAATTAAAACAACCCAAATCTTTTCATTTGGACTAAAGACAAGATTTTATAAGCTTGGCAAAAAAAAACAAACCCACAGGGACAAGACCCTACCACACAAGAGCCAGCAGCTCCACAGACACAGTCTACCAGGGATGCTGAGGGTCCCAGCTGAAGTCTCTCCCCTAGCGCGTCTGTGGTCTTTCACTTCAGCCCAGGAACTCCAACCTGGAAAAAACCCCACACAGAATCCCAGAATATGAGGAGCTGGAAGGGCCCTGGAAAGCTCCCCCAGTGCAACCCCTGCCACAGCAGGATCACCAGAGCAGTCACACAGGAACACGGCCAGGGCTTTGGGTGTCTCAAAGAAGGAGACTCCACAACCAGCTTCACTCAGACCTGCTACTTTCCTTCTAAAGAAAGATTGGCTCAAGCAAACGGGCGTTTTGTAAAGAAAACTGGCCTAGTTTTAAAAGACATTCAAATTCTCCATGGGTCCAACTTGCCTTTTGATGCCCACATTGCTGAGGCTGGGCTGGCAGGGAGCGGCCCTGTGTCTGAACCTTGCCCAGTCCAGGCAAGGCCTTGTCTAGACCAGCTAAGAGGCTCCTCCAGGGGAACCCTCCTCAATCTTCAGACCCTCAAACCCACCCCTGTTCAAGCAGTCAGCCCAGCCTCCCACCAACCTGCTTCATTTTGTCCCTCCATGAGCTTCTGCAGGGTTTTGAAACCACTGAACTAAACCAGAACCAGTGTAGACGCTACTGGGCGTGCTCATGGAGAAAAGCCTTCTCCAGCGAGCGTTTCTGTCTTTAATGATTGAAACGATGATCTTAATCTGCTTGTTAAACCAGTATTTAAATGGCTAGGAAGTGTTTTGTAATCTCTAGTGCAAGAGCCCAAATCTGTTGATATTGCAAGTGTCACATCAACATTCAGCAGTGTGGCAGCTGTCACCAGGCAGTTCAGAAAGGCTTATTTAATTGATACTTTCCATTTCAAATACAATTTGCAGCCGGCGTGTGGTGAGAAATGCATCTCACCATGCAAATTTTCATGATGCTGGAGCACAAAATAAAAAAAAAAATAAATAAAAAGGGTGCTGCTTTTCTTGTGCAGAAAAAGCTTGAAATGTAGCCTAGGAAGCAGAGTATGTGAAAGTTGCTTTCATTTAAATCAACTAAATCATACTAAATCCCAGATTATTTGTTTCTGTATATGAAACAGCACGTGGTGAAATGCAGAAAGTAGTGTACTATTTTTGGAAATGGGAAAGGAGACCCTGTTTAGTTATGGAGTTTAAACTAACGCCTGCAATTCAAGCCCGAGCCAGGAATCTAATTCAGGTTAGATGGCTCCAAAATTCTCCAAGCCTTTCTCAGGCGATTCTCGTGCTAAAGTAACACAAATCTCACAAGAATAGCTGATCTCACTCTTTCACCACTGAAGGTCGGGAGATTTTAGCAAACACAACTCTTATGACTTTTCCTATGTAGCTTAATTAACAGGACCTAAGGGTAGGCAGAACCGATTGACCATCTGAACTGAAACCTTCTGCATCACAGACCGTCGCATCTTACCCAGCTGCCCTGCACCAAGCCTAACAGCTTGCATTTGGCTAAGCCATAACACTTCTTTTCTTTCCTGCAAGAGACCTTTTCTCTGAACTGCACCTTTCTGTTTCTAAGGACTCTGGCTGCCTGCAGGGGCAAGTGCCACGCTGCAAGACAGGGCTTTGAATAGAAACACACAGACACATGCACATAGCGCTCAGCCGTACTGATGTGACTTTATCTTGGCTGGCTCCTCCTTTTATTCTATCCTAAAGAAAAAGTCTTTCAGATTTTAAACTATGTGGCTAATTCTTATGCCTGAGGAGACATTACAGCCAGAGCTGGACCATTTCAGTGTCCTTTCCCACAAAACCAGCTCACGGATCCCAGCGATGCAGCCTTACCCCTGGCCATGGTAAGACCCCAAGCCTCTGCTTGGGTCTCCTCCAAAAGGCGACTTCTCCATGGCCTGAGCCTGCTCAGCCCTTTCCCACCCCCAGTTTAGCAGGCAAAGTGGTGGCTGAAATCCTTTTTAATTCAAACGTCGCTGGATGTTCTTCTCGAGACACGACAGAGCGCTCCTGGCCCCTTCCCCCTCCCCGTATCTTGGGTGAGCACATACTTAGATCCCCCAAGCACAGTGATAATTTCTCCTTACCAGCAGAGCCAGTCATTATTTATTATATCACTCTCTCACTTCTTCAGTCTCTCCTAGTGGGAACATTGCAGTGGCTGCTGGCTAGAAAATTAGCCAAGGGAACTTCTTCTGTTGGTCTCTTTCCTCATTATACTAGTAAAAAAAATTTAACTGTGACATTCTCGCTCGCTCTGTATATATATATCAACGCAGGTTGGAAGCACACTGTAGGGGCTAATAGTGAGTAATTTAACTGTGGCTCTCTCACACGTTTTACCCTCATTCTTTCTCCAGAGTAGCAGCAGCAGAACAGTATGTTCATGTATTGTTGCTCCACATGATAAGCAGAGCTTGAAGGTTTATGTCTAATCTCACTCTT